>NC_134837.1:131196477-131258333 GCF_004210375.1 Tachypleus tridentatus
TAGTTAGAACTGTATTACTAACAACGTTTGGTTATGATAAAACAATGACGCCATCTAGTATCTGTCAGAGATTTATAGATTTTAATGGAGCTTGAGGAGGGTTTGTTTCTGAAAAGGTGGAAATATGTTGGTTTGAGTTGTTAAAAATGTCTTGTGGAAGGATTGTTGATAGGTTAATCTTTAAAATTAATTAGTATAACTGTAATCTGACGTACGAAAGGATCAGTATATAATCTTGCTTGCTGGAGACCCCAAAATGGGTTGTTGTTGTTTTGTAATTTCGCTTTAAAGTTCATTTGATGTTAGGTGATTTTCGACTGAACTTTAAGACCAAATGAACTTTGAAGGAATACGTATAATAGTTAGAGGTGGCTAAAGTGGGATATCATAAAGTTTGTTTTTTGTTCTTGTTTGCTTTTTTGAATTTCGCGCAAAGCTATACGGGGCTATCTGCGCTAGACGTCCCTAATTTAGCAGTGTAAGACTAGAGGGAAGACAGCTAGTCATCACTACCCACCGCCAACTCTTGAGCTACACTTTTACCAACAGAATAGTGGAATTGACCGTCACATTATAACGCCTCCACAGCTGGGAGGCCGAGCATGTTGGCGCGACCGGTTCAGAACACGCGACCCTCGGATTACGAGTCGAACGCCTTAACACGCTTGGCCGCCATGCAGGCCCCAAAATGGGGTACCAAATGTGTGTGGCCCCAGTGGCACAGTGGTATGTCTGCGGACTTACACACTAAAACCGGGTTTCGATACCCGTGATGGGCAGAGCACAGATAGCCCATTGTGTAGCATTGTGCTTAATTCTAAACAAACAAACAAAACCAAATGTGTGTAGATTTTTCAGTTTATTTTGAATTGTTAAGAGCCCAAGCTATGCGTTTAGTTGCGTTATGACATGAAAACAACAACAACATTCATATACAAACGTTATTTTTCTATAAACTTTACAAAGTTGATTTTTCAAATGAAATCTTCCTCTGCTCTCTGTCAGTTGAACGACAAACTTCAAGACTTATACTGATATAATTTTGAGGTTTGTTCATGTAGTAGGCTCAGCATAGATAGCCCATTGTACAATATTGCACTTAATAACAAAGAAACAAACTTATACATGCCGTAGAATTGCTCATCTATGTCTGTCTGTTATCGCAGTTTATTGTAAGGAATTGGCTGAACTAGTTTTGGTGAAATTAAATAGAGGAGCTCGGATGGATCCTCTCCATCACATCTCTAAACCGATAATCAATCGGACAGACAGGTCGAATTTAGCAGTCGTTTCAATTTTAACTCCTTAATTCCAAAAATGAGGGCTCAACTGAACGAGGAAACCGGAAGCAAAATACATGAAACGGAAGCTAAACGAAAGTGACTTTTAATATTATAATTAGCAGTGGTTCCTTTGCATGGACTAACGACGTGTGTTAAGGCTCAAAATAGTGAAATGGACGGCTTACGCCTTAAGTTTTAAGCTATATATTCGAAGCGCACTCACCACTCAGAAGTGAAACATCGAGAAATAAAACGATATATTGTAATTATCAATAGCTTCTCATTAAAGCAAACTACCTACAAAAATCAGGAATAAAAATAACCTGTTAGTTATGTAACTAATTCTATATACAAGTCTAACTTGGAGTATTTAGCTTTATAAGACAAATCGTAAGAAAACTTAATATCTGACAAAGTTCGTCCACCTTATGGGTCATAAGTTTGTCCTAAATCCATATACTAAGGAAATAATGCAAAATGCTCTTAATATGTATGTATTTATATTGTAATTATCAAAATAGGCCTTAATTGTCACAACAATAAAAAATTACAATGAAACACTTCGTAAATTAAATAAAATCACCAGAGCACAGCTTGGATGTTGGGGTAAGCAAAGTAATTTTACATTCAGACGTTAGAATTCCAGCTCACATTATAGCAGTAAAAGCAAAAGTTAATTAGTAGTAATCAGTGCTGTTAATAAAATTAACTTTAAAGAAACAATGGTTTATTTGTTTTCAATTTTGCTTAAAGCTATACGAGGGCTGTCTGCACTAATAGCCCATAATTTAGCTGTGTAAGACTATAGGGAAGGCAGCTAATCATCACCACTCACCACCAACTCTTAGGATATCCTTTCACCAACGAATAGCGGGATTGACCGAACATTGTAACACCCCCATGGCTGAAAGGTCAAGCATATTTGGTGTGACAGGAATTCGAACCAAGGGCTCTCATATTATGAGTTGAGCTCCTTAACCACGTTGTCATGCCAGGCAAGAAACAACGAACAATAAGTTTGTTAACAAGTAACTTACGAACTGTTTGTTTCCTTGTTGTAGGATCACTGATCTCAAGTCCTTATAAAAAGTGTAACACTAGTATATGCTAAATTGTACGTAGTCCGCCCTAATAAGTATCATAACAACCAATGAAAGTAAATAAAACAGGTGCAGCGTTAGAGTAGTTTATCATTTGAGGTAAATAGCATATACTGGGTTTCCAACTTTTCCTGTAAATTACATTCATTAAATTACACCTTATTCTAAAGTCTTACAGTGCCACAGCGACATATCAGCAGACTTATAACGCTAGAAAACGGATTTTGATGCCCACAGTAGGCATAACACAGACAGCCCAAATTTCGCGCAAAGCTACACAAGGGCTATCTGCGCAGCACATTATGTATCTTTGTGCTTACCTACAAACGAATAAACAAACTACTTCAAAGATATCAGTGATTGGATTGTAACAAGTTGTTTATGGTACATTCAACAGCAATTTTCACTAATATCAAAACAGACTATCTAATTCTCCTCCAAACCGAGTTTATCACCAAACTGTTGTGTACGCAAACATCAGTTTATCTATGTCTCTGTGGGCTGGTGTGACAAGTAGTTAGCATGTCTGAAGTCCAGGTTCAAACCGTAATATATCACTTAACTTACACCTGCAGGTATTTCTCTGGTAGCCGTTATCGCTGCCTGGATAAGATTAGACTTGTACACTACTGACTGGTCACCATACGTTTTGCCAATATTTCTAAATTAGGAAGTGGATTTGACGAGTCACATAGCTAAGTGATAATAAAGAATAAACTTAGTCGTCTAAATGAAACATTAAGTTTTGTTTGAGCAACTTTACGAGTATACGCCCTCCGTCAGGTATTAAAGACCGTGTTACAATGGAATTAGCTGTGAGCTTTTGTTTGTTTCTTATTAAACACAAAGCTACACAATAAGTTACCTGTGCGTTGCCCATCACGGGCATCGAAGTCCAAAGTTTCATCTTCATAATTCTTTATATTATTGCAGAAAACGCTGTTTGTGACAAGAAAGACTGTGTGATTGTAGTGAATCGTCAGTTATTAGGATTATAATAACTTCAAGTCATATTATTAACCGTTCAGCAGAAGAATTACTATTATTATAGATGGCGCTATAAAAACTCGAAACTACGAAATATTTGTGCACTTTTTCAATGGAGAAAATTTATCTTTTTCTATATATCCTAAAAATTGAGGGAGGTTTACGAACGTTAACTTTTAACGACTAAAAGTAGGAGTGGACTGTTTATACCTAGGATAGAGGTGCGTGTTTTAAAGTAGAAATGATCGCCCAGAACATGTAACATTATGTATCTATGAGTATGGAAATTAAAAATAAACACTCAATATTTGGAAGTTTAGAATAAATGTGTAGGTATAGAATACTATAAACACCATGAGTTGGATATAAATTAATGAGTAAAAGTTTACAATACGCTTCCAGGTTGGAGACCAAATTACAGCCATCAACGGTTATATCATTGAGCAGGCGATTCATGACGAAGTACTGATGCTACTCCGAGACAAGAATGGCGTCGTCCTTAAGGTTAAAAGTAAGACCGTTTGAAGAAATATATGTAGAAAACCAGTCATTCTTAAGGTTTAAAGTAAGACTAAATTGTAGAAAACCAGTCATTCTTAAGGGTAAAAGTAAAACTGTTGGGTGTAATGTGTGTGTAGAAAACCAGTCATTCTTAAGGTTAAAAGTAAGACTAATTGTGTGTAGAAAACCAGACATTCTTAAGGTTAAAAGTAAAACTGTTGGGTGTAATGTGTGTGTAGAAAACCAGTCATTCTTAAGGGTAAAAGTAAAACTGTTGGGTGTAATGTGTGTGTAGAAAACCAGTCATTCTTAAGGCTAAAAGTAAGCCTAGTTGTGTGTAGAAAACCAGTCATTCTTAAGGTTAAAAGTAAGCCTAATTGTGTGTAGAAAACCAGTCATTCTTAAGGTTAAAAGTAAGACTAATTGTGTGTAGAAAACCAGTCATTCTTAAGGTTAAAAGTAATACTAATTGTGTGTAGAAAACCAGTCATTCTTAAGGTTAAAAGTAAGACTAATTATGTGTAGAAAGACAGTCATTCTTAAGGTTAAAATTAAGACTACTTGATGTAATGTGTGTGTAGAAAACCAGTCATTATTAAGGCTAAAAGTAAGATTGTTTGGAATAATTTGCCTAGAGAACCAATTATTCTAAAATAATAAAATTGTTTTGTGCTAAGGAATACAGTAAAATGTAATTGATTTTTGAAACCTGGTGAAATTTCATAATTACAAAACTGAGTAAAAACAACACAATTATACGTTTCACAACTACATCATTTATCACGACCTGATGACGCCTTTACTGGTAAAACCATGATGGTAATAAATGACGCATTTGTGAAACATACAGTTGTGTTGTTTTTACTGAGTTCTGTAATACAGAAATGATAAACGTTATTGTGATTTTAATTCTAGCAGGTTATTGTAAATAATTAAATTAATCGATAACATATAAATAACCAAATCAGTCAGTGTAAATGTTGGTAATATCCAGCTTATCACATAAGTGCTTTATTATTTTTTATTTAGCTATAGAGAATGATAGAAAGATAAATCACGTTCTTTCTTTTACTGTTACAGCTGTTGCAGATAGCTCCGTGAAAGAGTAAGTAGAGGAATGTGGATTTTTATTTATTTATTGCTCTTTAAAAGTGTTAATTGTAAATACAGTCTTCCTGTTTGATCTGTTTATGATGTTGCACTGTTTCCCGTTTGATGGTACTTCATGCGGTTGTAAGTTATTGAGTCTTTCTGAAATGGTCCGGCATGGCCAGGTGGGTTAAAGGCGTTCGACTCATTCTTAAGATTAAAAGTAAGACTAATTGTATTGTAGTCATCTGAGGTCGCGGGTTCGATTCCCCGTCGCATCAAACATGCTCGCCCTTTCAGTCGTGGGGGCATTATAATGTGACGGTTAATCCCACTATTCGTTGGTAAAAAAAGTAGCCCAAGAGTTGGCGGTGGGTGGTGATGACTACCCTTCCCTCAGTCTTACACTACTAAATTAGGGACGTCTAGCGCAGATAGCCCTCGTGTAGCTTTGCGCGAAATTAAAAAACAACACACAAAACAAAACAAACTTTCTGAAATCCTCACTTTTAGCCACCTCTAACTATTATACGTATTCCTTCAAAAGTTCATTTGGTCTTAAAGTTCAATCGAAAATCACGTTTAACATCAAATGAACTTCATTTCTTTATCAGATTAAACATTTCGTACCGTGGTCAGATTTCCCATATTAAACATTTCGTACCGTGGTCAGACTTCACACGTTAATTAAACTCTCTTTCTTGATTTCAATTTTATATGGAAATAAATTTTATAAATATAAATTTTATATGGAGATAAATAAAATTGAAAAACTGATAACAAAATAGACAAACATGAGTCTCACATTGGGGCAGCAGTAAGTCCTCGGATTTATAGCGCTAAAATCAGAAATTCGATTCCCCTCGGTGGACACAGCAGATAACTCGATGTGGCTTTGCTTTAAAAGCACACACACACACACAGAAACATGGAGTTGGTGTTGACAAACTGTGATTTATTTAAACGGAAATTGTACTAAAGTTTCTTTTTTCTGCCTTTTTACAGTTACTGTCCAACGTTAGTGACACAATTAAAATCAGAGTCCAGTCAGTCTGGTGTCAGTCACAGATCACATATAAAATACAGCAACTCAGACACTTTGTTTGATGATAAAACATCTGTAGAAGCAATGACAATTAATGGAGACCACGAGGTGGCAGCCAGATTCCAAACAGATCGACTCGAATGACGAGGCTCCTGAATTATCAAGAGGAGAGGAAGGATCATGAATCACTAAGAGAAGAAAACAAAGATGAAATTAAAGCTCAGGATCCATCAGGAGCTGAAATCAAGCTTCACGAACCATCAAGTGAAGAAGATGACAGCGTATATCAGTGGTTGAAAACTGTGCCTGTAGATATAGTTGATGATGAACTCCAGTCCAACATTGATTCCACGGTTACAGAAGAGAAGAAGGTTGTTTCTCATCCATTGAAAGACAGAGCGTCAGAGCCAAAATGTGATATAGATCAAACATCAACGCAACGTCCAGCTTTAAAGGGTAATTTCTCTTTCTCTCTCTTTTACTTGTGGCTCGGCATGGCCAGGTGATTAGAACGCTCGACTCGTCATCTGAGGATCGCGAGTTCGAATTCCTGTCACACCAAAGATGCTTGCACTTTCAGTCGTAGGGCGTTATAATGTGACATTCAATATTACTATTCGTTGGTAAAAGAGTAGCCCATGAATTGACGGTGGATGGTGATAACTAGTTGTTTTTTTCTAGTCTTACACTGCTAGATTAGGAACGACTAACGTAGATAGCCCTCGTGAAATTCAAAACAAACAAACTCTTTACTCGTATATCTAATGAAAGCACGTAAAATATGATCAGTATATTGGAATTACTGATAATTTTTGTTGGAAAAGTCTGAATAATATTTTTACATTAATAATTAACTTTAATTTCGATCCATCTACAACCAGTTTCACCACCAGAAGGCTGAGATGTGTTTTATTGTTTTTCTGCAGGAAGTCAAAAGATGATGACAAGACGACACAGCCGAAATAATTTCCGATACCACTACAAATACTGGACTGTCAGTGAATGTAAGTACTTAAAGTTTACTTTCTTAAGATTATTTATTTCTGATAAACCAGAAGTGGATAGATGTCGTGAACAACCTGAATCATCGTATAGAATGTGGGTATATTTTTGATTTTTTTTAAATTTGTTTAAGAGCTTTTAGAGACAACGCAAATGAAACTTAAGTTTTCAGTTAAAGAACTATATTTTTAATCTTAATATGAAAATCGCTTTGTACCCGGAGCAGTCAACACTTTGACTCCGTATATTAACAGAGAATTTTTAGTGAAAATACATCATTAAAGATTCTGATGTTTGGTGTATAAATGACTCTTAAGGCTTTATGAAATCTTAGAGAAACATATTAAAAGGGCATTTATTGCTGAGAAACCACTCGTGGATAGATGTCGTCAGCAACAGAATGTCATTCTTTAAAGTTTCATTATTGGCCAAAACATTTGCCTATAACAAGTAAGATCCTTATTAGTAAGATGGAATACAAAATACACTTAACACTTTAAAACTTAGAAATGTATGCTATATTGAAAATATATGTATGTAATTTGTATAATAAGATTGATAGATATCACGAACGATTTATTAGAAAAACAAACAATTTTATCAGAAAACTGTACAAAACTTTATCAAAACATTTATAATGACAAATATAACATCCAATTGTTATAAATAGCGTCTATTACCTTATTAAATTAATTTTTCATATTAAATATTCAGTTGTTGATTGGCCCTACTCATATTGTAATAATTTTTACAACACATTGTGACATGCTGTCGATGAGGTTATTGATGTAATCCACTGTGATTTCATCTCATTTTATCACTAGAAGGCACTTCAACTCGGCTACAGTAGCTGTATTGGTGTTGTGATTAGCAGTTTTCTTACTATGTTCTGCACAACAATTCTCAATGGGATTACAATTTGAAATTATGTTGGCCATGACAATCTTGTAATGCCTTCTTGCAGGCAGTGGCACTGTCATCCTGTAACAGAAAGTATTGCCAAATCTTGCCTTAGTATATGGCAGAAGCATCGTGTCCATGTGACACGTTTCGGAGGTGCTATTAACGTTTTCCTGTAGGATATTAAGAGGAGTTTTTCACTAAGATTAAAAGCTGTTCAAGCATGTACTGCACCGCCTCCTATGCATTCCTGTGGGATAGAAAGTCTTCCCTCATCTATTCGCCAAGCAAATGATGAATGCGAATTCCATCATCAGCTTTAACAAGCCAAAGACAGAACTCATCTGAAAAGATAACATATCATCAGTGCCCTAATTGTATGTTGGCATATTGTCTTACTTAATTAACACGGCGACGGTGATGAATTCTGGTTAATATCGGATTGCAGATAGACCTTCTTGCAAAATAACAGTCTCCTACTCACTGTACTGGATACCCTGGAATGAATGTGTTCATGCCATTGCCACCTTAAGGTGTTGCAATACTTCTCTTGATCTCGACATGTTAACATGATTAAAACACGATCATCTAGGACATTATTTTTCGGCATCCTGGAACAACATTTCCTGTAGTCTGATGATGTTTCAGGATTCTGGATACAGTATAATGGGGGTATCACACTGTTCTAGCAATGTCCGTTTGCTTCATACCATTTCTGGACAGTCGAACAATTTGACGCCTTCTGGTGCGTCACAAGGCATGACTCTACCCCAAGTACAGAGAAATTATCTGAACAAAGCATTGATCTAGTTTGAGAAATTGACGAACATATGCTCAAAAGAGCTTATACAGACCAGAATAACAATTTGTACAGGTTTGTTCAATCATATGCTACCTTATCTGTTAATACTCAGGCATTTACTTAGTAACTACTCCATGCATATAGACAGTAACACTAATACAGTTCTATAAGTAAACATTTTGACCAAGACAGACTGTATGTGTATCTCCATAGCTCAACACTAAATCTGAGATTGATGAGATAAAGAAACATTATGTTTGTCCATCAAGACATTGCAGTTTCTCAAATTGGAAGTGTATTACTTATTCTACTGCCAGTTTCAAAAAGTTAAGCATATCATTGAAGACTATCTTCTGAATTTTAAACTGATCAAGTTAATACAAAAGGAATATTCCTTATGACAGTTTCAACAAATCAGTTAAAACAAATGGAGCATCTCCTGCAACAGTTACAACTGATCAAATTTATACAAAAGGTATATCTCCTGCAACTGTTTCAACTTATCAAGTTATTACAAAAGGAGTATCTCTTGCAGTACTTTCAGATGTTCTATTTAATACAACGGGAATATTTCTTGCTGTAGGCTCAACTGCTGAATTTGATATGAAAGGAATTCCATTGCTGTGGTGTTAGTTACGAGAATCTCATCTTTGTACTGAAAGCTATTTAGATATTTAAATTTTGTAACATTTCTGTGACGACTTAAAGTGAAGTTCTGCACCTGAAGGAAAAAAATTTTGATGTGTTTTACAGAACTTAAGATATTGTTTCAATCTTGTCCTACAAATTTAGATAATCTGTTTACTGCCCATGACACGATGTATGCTTTACTTTGTTACCAGCAAATTTATATTCCTAGTTATGACAAAAAGATGCTTTTCAAAAAGAAAACAAACATTAACACAGTTTATCTCGCAACAATTTCACATTACCATTCGAAATCACAATGATCATGTAGGGGGTTTCCACTCATCGTAAAATATTGTATTGGTCCCTCGACTATAACCTTTCAGTTTACTTTATCAGTTTTCCTTTCTGTTTGTTGATCTACAACTACGATATTCTGGTTTATTTTACAAGGTTATTTTACTGTTTGTTGATCTACAACTACGATATTCTGGTTTATTTTACTGTTTGTTGATCTACAACTACGATATTCTGGTTTATTTTATAAAGTTATTTTGCTGTTTGTTGATCTACGACTACGATATTCTGTTTATTTTATAAAGTTATTTTACTGTTTGTTGATCTACGACTACGATACTTTAGTTTATTTTATAAAGTTATTTTACTGTTTGTTGATCTACGACTACGATACTTTGGTTTATTTTATGAAGTTATTTTACTGTTTGTTGATGAACACTGTCCACCTTACGCTAATGGGTTACTCTTGCATGACCAAATTGTGAAATTTTACCGTAGCTTCTTATAACCTTCCACAGCGAAAGCGTTTTTTTGTGGTTTTTTTTTTTTGCAATTAAGCACTAAGCTACACTATTTGTGCTATGCTCACCGTTTGTATTGAATCTTGGTTTTTCATTATAAGCCTTCAGACGTACTGCTGTAAGACTGGATGGGATTCAACGCATGTTATTAGATTAGTTTCTTTTGGACAGTTTCAAGTTGTTTCTTTATTGTATAATTTACATTAATTTGGGCAATTTAACGATATTCATTAGTTAAAAAGCTAGAGACGCTTATGCACAGATAGCACTTGTAAAAGTATTTCCTCAAGGGTTTGGCGCCTTCTAACTTATTCTTGGTTAATTATATCTTTTGAGGTTCTTTCCAGGTGTTTAAAACTAGCCCAATTAAATTATTAATTTAAGTCTTTCTAATTTAAAGAACGGCAGTATAAATTATAACGATGTTTCACAAAAGAGTCGAAGGTTCGGTTTTCTTATGATTTTAAAAGAGTAAGACAATGTCCACTGGTTCAGGTTATTTTATAATTAGGATGATAACACTATGTAACATAAATTTTGTTCCTGGATAGTATGTGTTATTTCTTAACTGCTTATGTTGTGAACGTACAGAAAATTGCCATTATTCTCTTCAAACTTTGCTTTGTGACCTGAATAACGAAATTTAGACATTGACCTATTTTCTATGTAAAAACGGGCAAATTTGGAAATTTTCACTTACATAAGGTTTGAATAAAATAACATACGAATCAAGATTTACATGCATTTATACTAAAGTTATACAAAAATGAACAAAAATATTTCGAGATTTGCGACTGTAATGTAAATCACTTTCACGTATTGGTCTCCCATCATGTTTTCGTTATACGCTCTTTTGTAGCGGCGTTCAAAGTCTAGTATATCTTGGTGGAAGCGCTCGCCTTGCTCCTCTGAGTATGCTCCCATGTTCTCCTTGAATTTATCAAGGTGAGCGTCAAGAATATGGACTTACAGGGACATCCTGCAGCCCATTTTGCCGTAGTTCTTCACCAGAGCCTCAACCAGTTCCACATAATTTTCGGCCTTATGATTGCCCAGGAAGCTCTGAACAATTGCGACAAAGCTGCCCCAAGCTTATTTTTTCCTTCCTACGCTTCTTGGGGAATTCTGTGTACTCCAGGATCTTCTTTATTTGTGGTCCAACGAAGACACCAGCTTTGATCTTTGCCTCAGACAACTTAGGGAAGAAGTCTCGCCAGCTTAGGGAAGAAGTCTCGCCAGCTCAGGGAAGAAGTCTCGCCAGCTTAGGGAAGAAGTCTCGCCAGCTCAGGGAAGAAGTCTCGCCAGCTCAGGGAAGAAGTCTCGCCAGCTTAGGGAAGAAGTCTCGCCAGCTCAGGGAAGAAGTCTCGCCAGCTCAGGGAAGAAGTCTCGCCAGCTTAGGGAAGAAGTCTCGCCAGCTTAGGGAAGAAGTCTCGCCAGCTCAGGGAAGAAGTCTCGCCAGCTTAGGGAAGAAGTCTCGCAGGTACTTGAGAGCTCAGGCTTATTATCAAGAGCTGTGACAAATTGTTCCATAAGACAAAATTTTATGTGCAGTGGTGGGAACAACACCTTCTGGAAGTCCACTAGTGGCTCACACTTGACATTGTGCCTCCCTATAGAGAACTCGGTCCGTTGTGGCCAGTGCTTCCTGTTGTAGTGTGCTGCAGTGTCCCTGCTGTCCCAAAGGCAAAGATAACAGGGAAACTTGGTAAAGCCCCCTTGGAGACACATCAGGAATGCCACCATTTTGAAGTCTCCGATAATCTCCCAGCCATACTCATCATACTTCAAGGCTTTTAGCAAAGTCTTCATGCTGTTGAGGTGTACCGAAATATATTTAAATTTTAAACGGTCTAAAATTTGTATAATATAAAATCTTACTATTCAAACAAGCAAATATTGTCCGTCTTACCTTCTAGAGTGTTTTTACAGTGTTCACAGGTATAATAAGGTGCCTAGTGTTTGTCTTGATCCCCGACAGGCATGCCGAAATATGTCTTGTAGACTTCACACATTTTAGGAGATGCCATCACAGAGTACCTTTTTGCTCTTCTCTTGATAAATTGGCCACATACATAGCAGAATGTGTCTGGAGAATGCTTGCAGCTTCTTGATGCCATCTCTGATAAAATCAGATGGGTCTGTGTGTTCACTTAGGCAGCTAGAACTAAACTGAAGTGGTGAGTAGTGAGCCCCTGTATATATATATATATATATATATTACTATGGAAAGTTCTAGAAAATTCTAAAAGGTTCTTGAAAATTCTCGTAAGTTCTACAACATTTTAAAAACTTCTTGAAAATTCTTGTAAGTTGAAGAAAATTCCCCATCAACTACTCAGCACTGAATCTACGTGGAATGTTCTGGAAAATGGGTAAATTTGAAAATTTCATTATCCAGGTCACAAAAGCAAAGTTTGAAGAGAAAAATAGGTCTCTTCCGTTTACTTTAGGCATAAGCAATTGGGAAATAATAGTTTCTGTCCAGGAACAAGAAAAAGTAAAAATTTTATTACCTAGTGCAATATCTGTTATGAAGTAAAGGACAAATGCAAAATAACTTTTTTGTTAATCTTGTAGAAAAGCTCTGATTCAGAAACACAAAGTCTAGAAGAAAAAGGCGATACGCACATTTGTCTTCCTTCCACTGGGATTGGATGGAGGTAAGCACTCAGATACTGAAATTTAATCACGTTTATTGCATTGGGATTGGATAGTAGTAGTCAATATAAATGATGAAATGTAATTATATTCTTCCATTAGATGGCCAAGCGCGTAAGGCGTGCGACTCGTAATCCGAGGGTCGCGGGTTCGCGCCCGCGTCGCGCTAAAACATGCTCGCCCTCCCAGCCGTGGGGGCGTATAATGTGACGGTCAATCCCACTATTCGTTGGTAAAAGAGTAGCCCAAGAGTTGGCGGTGGGTGGTGATGACTAGCTGCCTTCCCTCTAGTCTTACACCGCTAAATTAGGGACGGCTAGCACAGATAGCCCTCGAGTAGCTTTGTGCGAAATTCCAAAACAAACGAAATTCTTCCATTAGAGTAGGATGTAGATAAGCACTGATTATTGAAATTAGATGGAGATAACCACTTGGATAATTAAATCGAATATTATCCCACTGGGATTAGATGGAGGTAAACACCTAGATACTGAAACGTAACTACGTTTCTTCCACTGGAAGTAAAGTAATAGATATTGACAATTAATAACACCTCTTCCACTGGAACTGGTTGGAGATAAACACCTAATATATCAGCAGCAACATAACGCGTACAAGATATATCCATCACACTTCTTGTACAAGGAAAACTGCTGAGTGGTTACATTATCGGTAGTTCCATGAATGCTTCCTTTTAGAGATACACAGAAAATGGTAAAAATCAACTGTCGGTTTTCTCGTCATCACGGATGATTTAGATTAAACTTAATAATATTTCTTTAGCTGACGGCAAATGGATGTGAATCTAATAATTTACTTTTGTCAGAGATTGGAACACAGAAGGGAGTAGACATGGATTCGTCCTATGTATTTTTGTTTTTGTTTTTGAATTTTGCGCAAAGCTACACAAGGGCTATCTGCGATAGTCGTCCCTAATTGTGCAGTGTAAGACTAGAGGGAAGGCAGCTAGTCGTCACTACCCACCGTCAACTCTTGGGCTACTCTTATACCAACGAATAGTGAGATTGACTGTCACATTATAACGCCCCACGGCTGGAAGGGCGAGCATATTTAGTGTGACGGGGATTCGAACCCGCGACCGTCGTGAGATAAAGAAGCGAGGTATAGTAACTTTAGCAGGTAGAAACTGCGTTGTACCAAAATATTTTACATGACGCTTTTTGTTTCTGTTACTGTTTTTCATATGTCGATATGCTTATGATTTTGGGTCTCTATAACAAAGAAAAGAACTTCAGTACCAACTGACTCCCCTGACCACGGAATCAAACAAGGAGACACCTAAAAGAGTCATATTTGGATAGTATAGCAATCCCAGGGTATCACGGGTATTATACCCATACACCAGTGCTGAATTTAACACCCACAACACATGTTGAGAACATCCAGTACTGGCATTCGTGCTCCCAAGCCATGAAAGACAAACTGTTTAACATTAGCACACCAAGACCACTCCTGCAAATGAACTTAACGATAAGATGGTGCAAAGCACTGACCTATACACCATTCAACTATCAGGATTTTTTCCTCACCTTCATGGGTCGTCGTCACACACACACACAGCAGCAAACACGTGTCTACGTGTTCGGAGAATGTTCAATATTTAGACTGAAACTTACGTAGTAGGTCGCTACCACGTGCAGGAATTCACATCGGTTGGCCGCTTATATACGCTGTACTAATTTTGCTAAGTAAAAAGTATGAAGGACAGTTAGTCAAATGTATATTTTGTGTTACTGATGGTCAGTGAAATGCATTACGGACAGATCATCACGTATACGTGTTAGGTTACTGTTGGTGAGTGGGATGTTTTAAGGACTGTTGCTGTGTTAGTGTAAGTCAGTGGAATTTATTAACTACTAATTGTCACGTGTACATGCTGTTTTACTATTGGTGAGTGGAATGTTTTAATGACAGGTTGTTATGTATACACGTTGTGTTACTGTTAGTGAGTGGAATGTATTAATGACAGGTTGTTATGTATACACGTTGTGTTACTGTTAGTGAGTGGAATGTTTTAATGACAGGTTGTTATGTATACACGTTGTGTTACTGTTAGTGAGTGGAATGTTTTAATGACAGGTTGTTATGTATACACGTTGTGTTACTGTTAGTGAGTGGAATGTTTTAATGACAGGTTGTTATGTATACGTTGTGCCACTGTTAGTGAGTGGAATGTTTTAACGACAGGTTGTTATGTATACACGCTGTGTTACTGTTAGTGAGTGGAATGTTTTAATGACAGGTTGTTATGTATACACGTTGTGTTACTGTTAGTGAGTGGAATGTTTTAATGACAGGTTGTTATGTATACACGTTGTGTTACTGTTAGTGAGTGGAATGTTTTAAGGACAGGTTGTTATGTATACACGTTGTGTTACTGTTAGTGAGTGGAATGTTTTAATGACAGGTTGTTATGTATACACGTTGTGTTACTGTTAGTGAGTGGAATGTTTTAATGACAGGTTGTTATGCATACACGCCAGGTTTTACTGTTAGTGAGTGGAACGTTTTAACGACAGGTTGTTGCGAATGCCATTTTTGTGACACCGTTAGTGAGTGGAATGTTTTAATGAACGTATGTTAACGACAGGTGTGTTACGTTATGCCAACGAGTGACCGTTAGTGAGGAATGTATTAATGACAGGTTGTTATGCGTATACACGTTGTGTTACTGTTAGTGAGTGGAATGTTTTAATGACAGGTTGTTATGTATACACGTTGTGTTACTGTTAGTGAGTGGAATGTTTTAACGACAGGTTGTTATGTATACACGTTGTGTTACTGTTAGTGAGTGGAATCGTTTTAATGACAGGTTGTTATGTATACACTGTTAGTGAGTGGAATGTTTTAATGACAGGTTGCTATGTATACACGTTGTGTTACTGTTAGTGAGTGGAATGTTTTAACGACAGGTTGTTATGCATATACACGTTGTGTTACTGTTAGTGAGTGGAATGTTTTAATGACAGGTTGTTATGTATACACGTTGTGTTACTGTTAGTGAGTGGAATGTTTAATGACAGGTTGTTATGCATACACGTTGTGTTACTGTTAGTGAGTGGAACGTTTTAATGACAGGTTGTTATGTATACACGTTGTGTTACCGTTAGTGAGTGGAATGTTTTAACGACAGGTTGTTATGCATACACGTTGTGTTACTGTTAGTGAGTGGAATGTTTTAATGACAGGTTGTTATGTATACACGTTGTGTTACTGTTAGTGAGTGGAATGTTTTAATGACAGGTTGTTATGCATACACACGTTGTGTTACTGTTAGTGAGTGGAATGTTTTAACGACAGGTTGTTATGTATACACGTTGTGTTACTGTTAGTGAGTGGAATGTTTTAATGACAGGTTGTTATGTATACACGTTGTGTTACTGTTAGTGAGTGGAATGCCTTTAATGACAGGTTGTTATGTATACACGTTGTGTTACTGTTAGTGAGTGGAATGTTTTAAGGACAGGTTGTTATGTATACACGTTGTGTTACTGTTAGTGAGTGGAATGTTTTAATGACAGGTTGTTATGTAAACACGTTGTGTTACTGTTAGTGAGTGGAATGTTTTAATGACAGGTTGTTATGTATACACGTTGTGTTACTGTTAGTGAGTGGAATGTTTTAAGGACTATTTGCTCGTGTACTGCTGTGTTAATGAAATGGGTTTAGGAGTGGTTATTATGTTTTAATTTTTGTTTGGTTTTTAGTTATTGCTGTATATTTGGCGCTTCAAGTTAAGGCAGTTTAACTTTTTTTTACAGTTTAAAGAAAGGACCGTCGGAGATGCCGGGTTTTTTTATTGGATCCGTGGTATCCGGTAGTTTGGCAGATAAAGCAGGCGTCCAAGTTGGAGATCAGATAACGGATATGAATGACCACAGCCTTACGAACCTTGAACTTTTCCAGGGAAGTTGATTTTCACGAGACAAGATTAAGATTACCAAGTTACTTATCATGTGTTGAGAAAGAAACTTGTGTGGAATGTGTTTCTGTTCAACAGTCCAGTTCTCACATCAGGGGCTGTGTTTTTCTTATAGATTAATTTAATCGTTTAAATTAATTAAAAGAAAACTTGTTTTATGTGCTAAAGTATTTTTGTAAACAAGTTTGAAATGAATAGTTTTTTGGCATGGCCAGGTGATTATGGCACTCGACTCGTTATGCGAGGGTCACGAGTTCGAGTCTCTGTCACACCAAACATGCTCGCCGTGGGGGCATTATTATATTACGGTCAATCCCACCCTTAGTTGGTAAAAGAGTTGCCCAAGAGGTAACGGTGGGTGGTGATGACTAGCTACCTTCCTTCTAGTTAAGGACGGTTAGCGCAGATAGCCTTCGTGTAGCCTTGCGCGAAATTCAAACCAAACCAAAACTAACGCTATATATATGTGTACTTGTGAAGGATCTTTAATCCCAAGGTTTTCACTAAATCGGCAATTTCCATGGATCAGGTATGTTGATGTACTTCAGATACGGCTTCGGACCAAGTATATGAGAACCCATCGTCTTAGTCCATATATCGCGTAAGGTGCTTTGAAAGTTAATAAGAGAAAATCCTCAACGGCCGCGGCTGTAATTAGATCTCATATCGTTCAGGATATGACGCTATCGTCTAAGAGTATGAACATGAAAAGCCTAGAGCCGTTCTAGGAATCGCTATGCTCCAGCTAAAAATACTAAATATCAGATAGTTCCTTATGATACTACGTAAGATGGGTTTATAAATATGTTGTTTAATGTTAAGCACAAAGCTTCACATAGTGGCTATCTGTGCTCTACCTACCACTCGTATCGAAATTCAGTTTCTACCAATAGAAGTCCACAAACATACCACTATGCCCCTGGTGAGCTTACAAGTATATACCACTGTTATTAGCAAGAAATTATGTAATGAATATGTGGATTATGTTACTCATTCCTTCGTTGTTATAGAGATTTGTTGATGTGATCAAGGTTTTAGCAGAAGGTAATTGTTCTGATCAAATATAGGTCATGGACTTAGTAAAGTCAAAGAAATTCATGAGCTTAATAGTGAAGAAAGGAGCTGGATTAGACCTGTTTCCCGAGGAGAAAGAGAAACGCAGAAGGATGACAGTCCTGCCGATGGTTTCTGAAGAAGACACCCAACAACAGAAGTAAATAAAACCTTTCTAACTGTTATATCTGTAATCTTTGTTAAGACACCCAGTAACAGAAGTAAATAAAACATTTCTGACTGTTATATCTGTAATGTTTGTTGGGATAAGAATCTCCGCAGTGAGATATCTCGTGCACAAGGTTTCTAGAAAATTCTGTAGTTAACAGTATATTCAAAACATACATGTATAGCGAGTCTAAAGTTTGTAGTGTGTTTCGAATAAAACAGTCACTATAATTTAAGTTGTTTTTTTTAACAACCCTGAACATTTGAACTGTTGGTTTGGCCATATTAAAACATTCTTTTTTCTTCAAATTTACCATGGAGGGCGTACTTTGAAACCTTTGCCCCAATTTGCACCAAACTCTCACTGTCGATTATTCAAGAAAGTTAAGCCTACTTTTTTATTATAATAGTACTACTTCACTAAATAATTTTTATTTAATTAAATAATGCACATAAGAATGCAAAATATTAACACATTCCAAGCAAACAGTGCCCTATACACCCTTGTGCAAGAGGGCAAATTACGATTTTTTCAATTTTTTTGCGTTTTATTTCTGAGAATGCAAAAATTACTCACAAATTAATACATGATATGTCCGCCTTTATTTTTCAGAAGATCATTATTCCGCTTTGGCATCGAGTCCACGAGTTGACTGCAATCTTTACTAATTTTTGGATTGCGGTACCACACCTCAGTCATGACCTCAATTAGCTTATCTTTCGTAGTACAGTCTTTTCCCCGAAGTATTTTTTTACAAATCGCTCGAAGATGTTCAATAGGATTTAAGTCCGGAGAGTTACCAGGCCAGTCCAGCACCTTTATTTGCGTTGTAGTCATAAAATTCTTCACAAGTTTTGATGTGTGGCACGGAGCCAGATCTTGCTGAAAAATGCCAGATACATCTGAAAATCTCTTTTTCAATTCTGGAACGACTGTTCTCTGTAAAACTTCGATGTACTGTGGTCCTCGCATCATACCTTCTATGATATGTAAGCCTCCGACGGCATAGTAGCTGAAAAAGCCCCAAAACATCTTCTTCAAGGGATGTTTTACGAACTGATTGATGTGAGATTCTCGAAGTTTCTCACCTGGAGATCTGCGAACATGCAGACTTCTTTGACCCTGTACGAAGAAATGAGTCTCGTCACTGAATAACATCTTCCTCCATTCTTCTTGCGTCCAGTTTTTGTAGTTCAGACCCCATTGATACCATTTTTTCTTCATTGAGTTGGTAAGAAGTTGTTTTATGACTGGTCTCCTTGCTCTTCTAACGCAATTTCGAATGACGTAATATTCCTCAAAATTTCGTCATATATCCAAAAATAGATCGACCATACTGCAAAACACAGCTAATGATGCCGTCTGTGTGATAAAATGACTATTAAAGGAAATCAGCGGGTCCAGCGAGCCTACACCGGCCGCCATGCTGAAAATATTATAAAATGACCATTTGTTTCAATTAATTTGCACAAGGGTGTATCTATTATGAAATCCCTGGCTTTCTAACTGTGGCGTAAAAAACCTTTAAAAATTCAGCTATTGTCTTCGTGATTCCTATGAAAAATATTTTGGAACTGGAGATGAAATAAACAATTTTCTGCAAAGAAAACAGCGAAATATAATATATTATGTAATATACTAAAACTGTAATTTTCTGTTGGTTATAAATAATATAGTATAAAATGTCAGAGAGAAGTATTGGCAATTTGTGAAAGAAAGGGTATGACAGGTGGCGTGGCATTTATGTGTCTCTTGGAATTGTTAATCAAAAAGTTGCTAAGTCTACCTATAAGGTTAACTGAATTTCTAAAAAAATATTTATATATATATTTATTGCAGAGGAGAAAATGAAAATGTTTTTGAAGAAGATATTAGGAAAACTCAAATTCAGCCAATACGTTCGAGCGTATCCAACCAAAGACTATTAAAGGAACGTTCATTAGATGACGAAAAGGAACAGTTAACTGAAAATACACATTTAGAAACAGAGGCGAAAGTAGATTCTGTTTCAAATAGCATTCCATCGAAAAATATAGTTGAACCAGGTAACTACAAAGAAAATAAATCTTGAGAAATTCATTGGTTTTTAACAGTTCTAAAAATAGTGAAATACAGAAACTGAATTTTTTAACAATTAATTGGTTTGTAATAAAAGTCAGATCAAATAATCAACGTTATTTAGTAGAATTATGCAGTTTCATTCTGTTTCTAAAAGAATAAACCTACTAGTTAACTTCTATCATTGGTTTATTTCTAGAACATTTTGAGGATTGGTGGCAAGTGACATCCGAGGGAAGAAAACGAAGTGTTGATATAACATCTCTCAGGAGGAAATATAGTGATGTTGTTGGGCAGCCTGGATACAAGTTTAGTGAAGACAGTTCACAATACGTAAGTTATTTTACCATAGATGACTTTTTTCTAGGTTCTAAGCAGGGTAAATGAATGAGGGTTGTTCTGCAAGACGTGAGACTTTGTTACAATGGAGTAAGGCATAATTCAACTGTAACACAGTTTCTGCTGCCTACTGAAGGACATCTGCCTGATACGTTGGTCAAAATAAAATTTAAACGTGTCAGTTTATTATTTATTATTTTCATCCCGGTTTCAGGATCTAATTAGGGTGTTTCTTTTTTGTAATAGAAATGATGGACTTCAAAAAGAAGACACAACGTTTTATCAAGATCATAATAATCTAAAAATACTCTTACAATTTTGGTGTCATTGTAGACTTGCGATGTAGAAAGCATTAAAATGACTAATTATAACTGGTATTTGATTCAATATGATTTGTAATAAAACGTTCTAAATTCTATAAACAGGGTTTTTTATCGACATAATTGTTGGCAGAATCTCTAAAAGTATTTAACATATCTATTAACGAGAGTTATTCATTTTTTTTCTGATTTTAAAAAGTTTATTTTATGTTATCCGTTTGGTTTGGACTATTTAACTTTTACTTTCTCAACTAAGAACATTAAATTAAACTGTTAGCTAAAGACAGTCAATCATTTAACATTGTTAGCTAAAAATAGTTATCTAATTTTATTAAATAAAGACAGTCAATCATCGAACATTGTTAGCTAGAAACAGTTATATAATATTGTTAGGTAAAGACAGTTATATAACATTGTTAGGTAAAGACAGTTGTATAACTTTATTAAAAAAAAGACAGTCAATCATCTAACATTGTTAGCTAAGAAGAGCGATTTAATTTTGTTAAATAAAGACAGATGATTGACTGTCTTTATTTAACAAAATTAGATAACTGTCTTCAGCTAACAATGTTAGTTAAAGACAGTCATCTGACACTGTGAAATAAGATCAGTATATCACTTAACATTGTTAGTTAAAGACAGTCATCTCACAGTGTTAACTAAGAACAGTATGCCATTTAACATTGTTTGTTAAAGACAGTGTCTGACACTGTTGAATAATATCAGTATGTCATCTGGCACTTGTTTATTATCGACGATATAACCATTTATTTTGACAGATACACTTTCTCCTAATTTCCTAGTGATAGAGAAGCTGCTATCAGCCTCTCTCCCCCCACCCCAATCAGCACGGTGGTATGTGTGCAGACTTAGAACGCTAGAAACCGGGCTTCAATACCCGTGGTGGGCAGAGCAGAGATGAAATTTTATGTACCTTTGTGCTCAACTGAAAAAAACAAATATTATCAGAAGTGTGTAAGAGATACACTTTTCTCTTGTTTTATTATAACAGAGAGAAGATAAAACAAGCGATGAAGACATCAGCCATCCGAGAAACATATCTCGACGACGAAGTAGCTACATTCCACCTCCTTTGATCAGTCCCCACATGTTCGTCGACCCGACTTCACCCAAGGTATGTTGTGTTATGTGTACACTCATGGAATTAATCTATTTCACCAAGAGGTTTGAAATGAAAGTAGGACATTAAGACGTGGATGTAAACACAAAAGATTTGCTTAGAATGTAAAAAATATACTCGATCGGTAATAAGGTGTGTTGTTAGAACTTTGAGAAGATTATTGAATGAGATGGGAAACTAGGCTATGGAGTGGAGGACTTAAGGATTAGACTAGAGTGGAACGTTAAATACATTAGGTAATTTGGATTAATTATGATTTTGATTGGAGAGCGTGAGAGAGGTTCTTGATGCTATTACGTGGTGTAACAGATAACCAATGAGGGTCAGGTGGTTAAGGCACTCGACTCATAATCTGAGGGTCGCGGGTACGAATCTCCGTCACACCAAACATGCTCGCCCTTTTAGCCGTGGGGGCGTTGTAATGTGACGGTCAATCCCACTATTCTTTGGTAAAAGAGTAGTTCAAATGTTGGTGGTGAGTGGTGATGACTAGCCGCCTTCCCTCTAGTCTTACACTACTATATTAGGGACGGCTAGCGCAGATAGCCCTCGTGTAGCTTTGCACAAAATCCAAAACAAACTAATCGACAGGGATTGATTGGTTATGATAAGTGTTGGAGATATAAAGTATAGATTATACAGTGATTAGATGATTAATAACATAGTTACAACTTGGAAAAAAGGATTATGCAAGGATTACATTGTTAAGAGAGGAATTAAAGATTTAACGAGTGGATTATTCAAGGATTGCATCGTTGAGCTAAGAGTTAAACATTCAAAGTTATAATTATATAAGGATTACGTGGTTAAGACAGAAGTTCCATATTTGTAAAGTGGGAATTATAAATGGATTATCTCGCTAAGATAGAAGTTATTAGGATTTATCAAGTAGGTTATTTAAGGATCGCATGGTTAATACAGGAGTTAGATTTAAAGAATGACTAAGAAAGGGGTTAGCAATTTAAAATACAGTTATAGACGGATTATCTGGTTAAGAACAGGCTTAGAGGTTTAAAGTGAGGGTTATAAAAAGTATTGCATCGTTAAAATAGGAGTTTGACATTTAATCTGAGGAAAAGATTATTACCAAACTCGACAAGAGAAAGTACAATTCTTTATGTAAAGATTTTTTTTTCTTGTAGTCTCCACCAGAAAACTTACATGGAACCAGAAAAATGTCCACTGCCTCTCTGAAATCAACAACTTCTGTGGAACTTTTCCACGTTGTACCTCACTCGATGACTAACGTACGGTCGAGTTCTGTTGATTTTATGGAGGGTGATGAACCACCAATCACAGACAGCCGCGGCCCGCAACCTAAAATTCCGGAAACTTACTTTGATAAATATAAACGCAAGCCATTAGTAACGATAGATGTATATCGACCACACAACCGTTTTCTCTCTGATGAAAAGTCACTAAACGTTGAAGATAAACAAAAGGAGATCAAGGCCTGTTCCAAACTACCTAGTTTATCTACTGAAACGCAGATTGTGACAACTGGGGAACAGGAGGATGGACAGTCACACCTGAGTTATAGTCCTATCTTTAAAGACGAGAGTTCTGACACTTCAGCAATACCAAACTCTCTAGCTGATACTTTAATTTCGCCACTAACTAGTGGCAAAATCAAGTGCAACCACGAATTTCTTTTACCGACACCAGGGACCAAAAAACCAGAAACTGAATCAGGAAAATCGTTACCGACTTCAACGTCGCCAAACACTGCTATTGCAGCTAACACACTAGAACAAAATATTGGAAACAAACCATTGCAGTCGAGCTTAGCTGGTTCAGTGCTGCCTTCTATGCCACCAGTCCAAACGGAACCGACCTTGGTTAATGAGAAAAAGACCCATTTAAACATTCTTCTTCCTTCTACAAATGTTTCAGATAAAGCTAGAATATTTCAATCACCTTCAACGCAATCGCAAAATGAGAAGAGAAACAAACTACCAACGTCATCATCGTCATTTTACGAACCTTCATCACTTGGTGTTTATCAGAAACAAGCACCTAATAAGCCTAACCTAATACGCAGTTTCAACAAATCAACAAGTCAAGCTTCTAATCCATCATGGAAGACTATTCACAGCGACTGTACAGCTGGCCAAAGGTAAGACAAACTACGTGTATTGAACCCTTTGTTCACTGTACGTCACCATGATCACAATGAATTTCCATTCTATATTTAGTACCTTAGATATCTTCTGCTACGTACTTTCTGATAGCACCCAAGTCCTGCTGAGGGTATTTGAAGTCTTAGGGTTTCTGTGTATCAGAAAAACTTATATTACACATGGAGTTGGGGATGGCCTCGATTAGCGTACCAGACTGTGGTTATAAGAGTTTTTGATTCGCGTCCAGTTGCTAAAAAATAGCGCCCCGCTTAGTGTAGTGTTAACGGGATTCCTCCTCGTTAGTCTATCATCTCAAAATTATGGACAGTTAGCGCAAAATAGCTTTTGTTTAGCATTGAGTGACGAGTACTGTTTACTAGTTTCCTTATCTTTAGTTATTTAGCTCAAAATTAAAAACGACTAGCGCAAGTATCCGAAACAAACAAATTTCCTAAATAAATAGTCGTTTTCTAATTTGTTATTTATAGTAAAACCTATTTCTATGACGACTTTCTTGTTCTCGGTATGTGCTATAAACCCTCGACTGTTAAACCTAATTCTGTTTCTGAGTGTCTGAGAATATCAAGTTGTGTTGAAACCATTTTCTGGAGATTTTGTTAATATCAAGTTGTGTTGAAACCATTTTTCTCTAGACTTTCATAATATCAAGTTGTGTTGAAACCATTTTTCTCTAGACTTTATTTTGACTGAAATACTTGTTTTTCTCGGTTATGAATAAATTTTACATAATTTTACTGAAAGCCTTAAATCGTTTCATATTGAGTTTCCTGTGTTCAACCAGATTTTCTTACGTTTAGTTTTCAATCGTTTCATAATGAGTTTTTTGTGATTAACTAGATTTTTTTCTTTACATTTCGTTTTGAATCGCTCTGTGAAGGATTTTTTGTGTTCAACCAGCATTTCTTACGTTTAATATTAAATAATTTAATAATAATGTTTCAGAGTTCAACCAGAGTTTCTTACTTTTAGTTTTGAATCATTCTGAACGGTTTCCTGTGTTCACCTGGATTTTTTTAAAGCTTAGTCTTGAATTGCACTGTAAAACATCTTCTGTGTTCAATCAGAAATTCGCACGATCAGTCTAAAATAGTTCAGTAATGTGTTTCCCGTCTTCAACCAGAGTTTCTTGCGTTTCTTCTTGAATCATTCCATAATGAGTTTTCTGTGATCAACCAAATTTTTTTTTTACGTATAGTCTTGAATCTCTCTTTAAACAATTACCCATTTACAACCAGAATCTCTCACGTCCTAAATAGTTCCATAATGATTTCCCAGAGTTTAACTAGAATTTCTTACCTTTAATCTTGGATTGTTCTGTTGAGAGTTTCTTGTGGTTTAACAGGACGTTTTTCGTTTCAGCGATAGTCACGAACTTGTGAATTATGACATGCACATTTATCTCCAGGTCCTGAACTGGATGTTCACACGTTGCAATATAAGTGTGCTTTAAGTTTCGTGTGCTTAGTCGCTGTGTTATCTAGCGGCAGTTAATTTTAACTACTGCTTCAAGTCAGTTCTGTATCCCTGAAGCTTCTGACGGTTCTTGCATCTCCATCGTAAACAATAATAAAAGTGTCTGTTTACCGGATTTATTCCTCGAATATTTCTCATTTCTAATGTACGGAACTATTTCCTCCCCAGTGACTCAGAGGTATGTCTGAGGGGCTAATGCCATTAAATATTGATGTTCTATACTCGTGGTGGGCACAGCAAGATAACCCATTATGTAGTTTTCTGCTAATAAAAAAAACACATTTACATCTGCCATAATATATTGCTATAAAGCATTTTCAATATATTTTTTACGTCCATAATAATAATCGATACCTTTAAAACTCACGTTTTATAACTAGATTTCTAAGCCTATCAAGACAATACATTGTTCCTACTGACAGCCACTTCTTGAGGACAAAAATACCTGTGGGTAAAGTTTTATTTGGTGCTATTTATGCTTTAGTTTTACTCATATTGATTCATGAGTACGTGTAATTAAATGGACGTTTTTTACTCAGTTTTGTGTATTTTTTTTATCCTTTTAGTAAGAATTTTATCGAGAAACAACCGATTCCTTTGGGGAAAAGTGGGACAATGTCAAGTCTGAAGAAAACAAGTCCAGACTTGACCGTGAGTACAAAATCACTTTAAATAACTTGAGATATTTATTTATTTTTCAATTAAAAATACAGTGGTGCCTCGGTTCTCGAACTTAATCCGTTCCAAAAGGCTGTTCGAAAACCGAATCAATTTTTCCCATAAGAAATACTGTAAATTAAATTAATCCGTTTCAGACCTCCAAAAATTACGTATTATGAAGCATTTTAAGTAAAAATATTGCTTATTTATACCTGTATAATAATACTCACATGCATAAAGTCAACCACAAAAACTATAAACACAATAAAAAAACAATAAATGAAAATTTAACTGCACTTTACCTGTGCTGAGGAGAGCTGATGGCGTAAGTGAAAGGTGTTGAGGAACGTGGAGAGTAGGAGGGTTATAATTATTTGGAAGGGGAGTCACCTTCCATAAAAACGCCAGGTAACTCTCCTTCTGTCTCTTTGTACTGCAACAACTTGCTTGAGACTCACTGGACCTATTTCTCAATAAAAACTTGTCTAATGAGGTTTGTTTCTGCCTGGCACCCTCCCCATGTCTCATCACAATATGTATGCCACTTCTCTTCCTAAATTTTTCAAACCACCCCCTACTAGCCTTAAAGGCATCACTTGTATCAGCACTCGTTCCAGAGGTGTTTTTCAGGAGGACAGCATGCAGCTGCTTTGCTTTCTCACAAATGATGGTCTCAGAAATGCTATCTCCAGCTAACTGTTTTTTCGTTTACCCAAATCAACAACAGTTTTTCTACCTCTTCCATTGTTTGTGATCTTTGTTTCGTAAGCACTGTCACTCTTTTTGAAACATCAGCTCCTTTGATGATCTCTTTATTTTTCAGTATGGTGCAGACTGTAGACTTCGCCATACCAAACTGTGTAGGAAGGTCAGACTCGCGAACAACACTCTCATACTTCGCCATGAGATCTTTTTTCACCTCTATTGTGGCTCTAACAACTCTTTTTTTTGGTTTGCTGCTTTCATTAACCTTCTTTGACCCCATGGTGGCTTATTTAATCGGAATATTTAGAAAAATAACAAAACAAAAACCAAAAGAAAAACGAGAACGTTCACAGCAGATTTTATTGGGGCTGTGGACTGAGCGACAGGTGCGGGTAAAATGTTTTGGGCAAGCTTGGCGTGGGCCGAAAATGGTCGAAGGGTCGTTCGGGTCATCAGTCGGTTATTTCGGGTTTTGGGCTACGAAAGCTTGGTTCTGGAAACCGAGTTTATGTTAGACAACCGAGACATTTTTTTTCAAACAATATGTTCGAAAACGGAATTGTTCGAGAAGGGAGTCGTTCGAGAACCGAGGTACCACTGTATTGTTATCACTTTGTTTTCGCTACACATTAATTAGCTAGACGTGGCTGGAAAGATAATTTGACTGTTTAGTTCAAAGTATATTTCCATCAGTAGGCGTACAATGAAGGATATTGCTCTGATTCTAATTTAGTCGCAAAGTTGTCAGCGAAATGTCGTTGGCAAGTTTATTTGGCATTTGAAATCGCCTACTTATGTAATTAAAAAAAAATATATATATTTCTTTATACTTATTTCTCATTTAATTCTGAGCTACACTTTAATAAAACTTAAAGAATGGCATTACATAGAAGTTACCTTAACAATGTAAGTTGTTTAAATTAAATCAAGTAAAAAAAATCATCCGGTGTTTTCGAGAAAAAGGAAGGAAGAGGTCCCCTTTTTAATAATCAATTTGAAAGAAAGTTTACACACTTTTTAATAACTAATTTGAAAGAAAGTTTACACACTTTTTAATAACCAATTTGAAAGAAAGTTTACACACTTTTTATACCTCTATGAAAGAGCGTTTACACACTTTTAAATAACCTATGTGAAAGATCGTTTACACATTTTTAATAACCTCTATGAAAGAGCGTTTACACACTTTTTAATAACCTCTCTGAAAGAGCGTTTATACACTTTTTAATAACCTCTCTGAAAGATCATTTACACACTTTTTAATAACCTATTTAAAAGAAAGTTTACACACTTTTTAATAACCTCTCTGAAAGAGCTTTTACACACTTTTAATAATCTCTTTGAAAGATCGTTTACACACTTTTTAATAACCTCTCTGAAAGAGCTTTTACACACTTTTAATAACCTCTCTGAAAGAACATTTACACACTTTTTAATAATCTCTTTGAAAGAAAGTTTACACACTTTTTATAACCTCTATGAAAGAGCGTTTACACACTTTTAATAACCTCTATGAAAGAGCGTTTACACACTTTTTAATAACCTCTCTGAAAGAGCATTTACACACTTTTAATAACCTCTCTGAAAGAACGTTTACACACTTTTTAATAATCTCTTTGAAAGAAAGTTTACACACTTTTTATAACCTCTATGAAAGAGCGTTTGCACACTTTTTAATAACCTCTCTGAATGAGCGTTTACACACTTTTTAATAACCTCTATTAAAGATCGTTTACATACTTTTTAATAACCTCTATGAAAGATCGTTTACACACTTTTTAATAACCTCTATGAAAGATCGTTTACACACTTTTTAATAATCTATTTGAAAGAAAGTTTACACACTTTTTAATAACCTCTATGAAAGAGCGCTTACACACTTTTAATAACCTTTCTGAAAGAGCGTTTACACTCTTTTTAATAACCTCTCTGAAAGATCGTTTATACAGTTTTTAATAACCTATTTAAAAGAAAGTTTACACACTTTTTAATAACCTCTCTGAAAGAGCTTTTACACACTTTTAATAATCTCTTTGAAAGATCGTTTACACACTTTTTAATAACTTCTCTGAAAGAGCTTTTACACACTTTTAATAACCTCTCTGAAAGAACGTTTACACACTTTTTAATAATCTCTTTGAAAGATCGTTTACACACTTTTTAATAACCTCTATGAAAGAGCGTTTACACACTTTTTAATAACCTCTCTGAAAGATCGTTTATACACTTTTTAATAACCTATTTAAAAGAAAGTTTACACACTTTTAATAACCTCTGAAAGAGCTTTTACACACTTTTAATAATCTCTTTGAAAGATCGTTTACACACTTTTTAATAACCTCTCTGAAAGAGCTTTTACACACTTTTAATAACCTCTCTGAAAGATCGTTTATACACTTTTTAATAATCTATTTGAAAGAAAGTTTACACACTTTTTAATAACCTCTATGAAAGAGCGTTTACACACTTTTTAATAACCTCTCTGAAAGATCGTTTACACACTTTTTAATAACCTATTTGAAAGAAAGTTTACACACTTTTTAATAACCTCTATGAAAGAGCGTTTACACACTTTTTAATAAACTCTCTGAAAGATCGTTTATACACTTTTTAATAACCTCTATGAAAGAGCGTTTACACACTTTTTAATAACCTCTCTGAAAGATCGTTTACACACTTTTTAATAACCTATTTGAAAGAAAGTTTACACACTTTTTAATAACCTATTTGAAAGAAAGTTTACACACTTTTTAATAATCTCTATGAAAGAGCGTTTACACAGTTTTTTCAGTCTGCTGCTTGTTTTTAAAGATTCCATGTTAAAACGATACAGAATTTATGACATATAAAAAAGGGCAAAGTTAATCAACTGTGTTTACCTTATTTTTATTTAAAGGTTTTCTTTGTTTCTTTATATCGTCGAAAAACCATAAATCTGAAAAAAAAATCACTAGAGAAAGTGGGGGAAGAAAGCTGCAAAAAAAAAAAAGGTAATGGGTGGGGATGGTAAACGCACATACTCATATTTACTTATTTTATTAGGATCTGTGGTATTAATTAGGAATAGATTTCATCGTGTTCAGTTTGAACTCGTTCAATTTTCTATACCGCTAGTTCAGTGAGGCAGACACTGGTGGCAAAAAAGTCAAAACGTTGGTTCTTAAGAAGGTGAGTGTAACACATTTGGTTTCTGTTTTATTTTTGTTAAATGTAAATGAACAGGTTATTTTCTATATTTAGCTGTCTTATGGTATTAATAAACGGCCAGTTAATGTAAGAATAAGGTTGATGACAAAATACAGACTTTCTGTAGTTCATGTGAGGATAAAGCTAGTAATAAAATACACTTTCTGTAGTTAATGTGAGGATAAGGTTAGTGACAAAATACAGACTTTCTGAGGTTAACGTAGGAATAAGATTAGTGACAAATTATAGACTTTCTGTGGTTAACGTAACAATAAGATTAGTGACAAAATACATAATTTCTGTAGTTAATGTAAGAATAAGATTAGTGACACATTTCAGACTTTCTGTGGTTAATTATAGAATAAGATTAGTGACAAATTATAGACTTTCTTTGGTTAATGTAAGAATACGATTAGTGACAAAATACAAACTTTCTGGGGTTAACGTAAGAATAAGATTAGTGACACATTTCAGACTTTCTGTGGTTAATTATAGAATAAGATAAGTGACAAATTACAAACTTTCTGTGGTTTAGTAAGAATAAGATTAGTGACAAATTATAGACTTTCTTTGGTTAATGTAAGAATGAGGTTAGTGACAAGTTACAGACTTTCTCTAGTTGTAAATAAGTTACAAAGTAGGGATAACTGATTGCACTTAACTAGATTTAGCATTGTTAATATATTATTAATATGAAGATAATGTTGTTCATGTTCTCATTACTCTGTCACTATCAAGAAAATGTTTCAAATTTCCTATATTTATTTTAGACTAACATTTATGTACTACTATATTCTCACTGTATTTTCAACATATAATGTTATTATTTGCGTATTATTCTCTTCACAAAGCCTTCACATGTGAGAAGCCTTTTCTCTCCAACATATCTGCATCTGATTGGTTTTTCCCTTCAAAGAACATCATGGAGCTTCTGTTTACAAGTGCAGATGTTATTGTTTTGGTGTTTTAACGTTCACAAGTCCACATCTTATTCCAGATGTTCAGATACAATTGAATGTTTCAGTACTTTCTGTTCAAAATAAAAGTATTTACATTGTTGTCAGTTGCCTGCTTTAATGATGTATTTCCATTTTTGTCAGTTGTTTTAAAAGTTCGAAAATCTTCTATTGTTAGATGTTTTAGCGCAAGGTTCCAAAATTTTCCATCAGTGCTCTGTCCACAGTTGGGAATTAAACACCTGATTTTAGCCATGTAAGTCCATAAACTTAGCTCTCATCCACTAGGGAACTATTCCGGTAGTTTCATGCACGTCAAACAATAGGTGAGTAGGACGAGTTGAAAAAGCTATGTTTTCATAACTCGCTACCTGTCTGTCCAGAGGCTGAGTCCACGTCTACATACTGGTCATGAGAGGTTGTAAAAAAATGTCGTGATTTTTAGATGAAATATGGTACGAACTAGTGAGTAAAAGTAAATGTGGTTTAATAATGTAGCAACCACACCACATTTGTTATATTCAGTACTAACAACGACTTTTGTCCACTACCAGAACGTTTGAAGACTGTTGTATGTGCTGCGTGCTGCCTTTAGAATATTTTCTTCCATCATAACTCATGTTCGTTGTCGCAACTGTTATGCACTGTTACCCAACCATAATCTTCATTCGAACAATTTTTTTAAAGGACATTTAAGTTAATCACCCATCTACAGTTGTGGTATAAGTCGGCTTCCAAGACACGTTTAAGCAGACTAGAAGCACAAAGGTCTTTTGGAACTACATCGGCGGACTTGACACTATGTAGGGTTACTGTGATTTAAGTGTATTTGGCCGTCTTTTTCAAGAAAACAGTCATTCGAGATACTGTCGGGAATTATTGTTAGAAATTATTGTTTATCACTTTACATACCTAGAGAGAGGCCGATCTTCATTGCATTGGTGTTTTTGAGTTCGAGTGTTTTCTTTTGTGGGGATAGACTTCAGTAAAATTTGCTGGTTTTGTTTTATTAAAAACATTATAGAACAGTTGTTGTATATTAACAATTTTTAAAGAACAATATGTTTTTTGTTACTGTGTCTTGCTTTAAGCCTTTTATGTAATTGATACCTCTTGCAACCCCTAGGGGAAGCTGCTGACATTCATGGTTATATTATTTTGAGTTACTATGTTGTCTAAGAGTTAACGATACACTGCCATGTTTCAAGTTTTATAGATAACAATACTTTGGTTACGAGATAAATATTGTTATCCAAAATCACTAATTTTATTTCCATTAAAAAAGTTCCAATGTTAAACAGTGTTTCATCACCGTGAAATAGGAAATACAGTTAGGCCTAGCTAAAACATTTTCGGCTGTTTCATGCCCGGTTGCAGCTCATCTCTTCTGGCAGAGAACTTTCCACACTTTTCATAACGATTTTTACAAATTAATATGATTTTGTTGGATGGGTCAGACCGAAATTTGGGGGTTATAAGGCCACCGTAGCACCTTCTAACACCCTGAGGTATTTACTAATTGAGTGAATAGGATTAAGCCAAGCTAGATTATTTAATATTTTAACTGATTCTTTAGATCGTGGTAATGATGTTTGTTTTTTCTTCATATTGTCTAGAAAGGTCCAATTAATATATCTCTTACAAAAGCTGAGGATTCGTCTAATAAGAACAAAATAGTCGTTTCGGAAATATGGCCAGGTGAGACGATTCCCTCAGACGGACAACTGCAGAAAGGAGACGAGATACTCATGATAGATAACACTCGACTGCTCAACAGATCGTTAACATTTGCTAATGCAACATTACGAAATGTCATGTGTAATTCTAGGGTAAAGTAGATAAGATTATTTGTAATATAAAACGATAACGTACAATTGTATGATAATTAGTTAAGATTATTTATAATATAAAACAATTACATGTATAATTTTGGGGTAAAAAGTTGAGATTGCAAGTGATATAAATTTGTAATTCTAAAATATTTGTAAAATAGTTAACATTGTTTGCAATATAAAACAAGGACAGGGTTAAGTAGTTGTGACTGTTTGTAATGTAAAACAGTTTGAGTCTGGACTTTAAAAAAGAACTTTGGAATATGACATTCAAATACATAATATTGTTGATTTCCTTTGATACGTGCGTTGATACTTCTAATCACAATTTATAGTCCAGGCAGCTCAATTAGATAATTGCTGTGTTATTTGTCATTTAAATTGTTTAAAGTTCTTATATTAGCTTTAGGTAATACATCTGTAATCTTGAGTCTAAAGAATGTGTCTATACGAATGTAGAAAAAAAGTCACAATTTGAAAATTGTAAAAGCGAAATTATTCAATTATTCCACTCATTCATGTGATGATTGATCTTATATATCCATGAAAAGTGCACTTTACTTTGTATTATATGTAAATACAGTTGTCAAGTTAACAGACTGTTTATAGAGTGATCTTTGATTAAAAAGCATGACACTATGAATATTGACGAAGAAATGCTTAAATTATTTTGTTTTTGAATTCCGCGCAAAGCCACACGAGAGCTATCTGCGCTTGCCATCCCTAATTTAGCAGTGTAAGACTAGAGGGAAAGGCAGCTAGTCATCACCACTCACCGCCAACTCTTCAGCTACTTTTTTACGAAAGAATAGTGGGATTGATCTATACTTTATAAAGCCCCCACGGGTGAAAGGGCGAGCATGTTTGATGCGATGTGGATTCGTTTTTGAATTTCGATATGTATCAAATTTATTATATTTACTAACACGACTGATGCAATTTTCTTTTTAACGTTTATTACTAATAGTTATTACAAGTGATGGCTTATATACAACAGTTTTACAAACTTAAAATAATACTGAGTCTTATATCTAGTCTATAACTGAATATTTTATCGACGATCCAGATTCATGACGAGTAAATTAATTCTGAGTTAATATTATTACATCTCGCTTAAGCTAGCGAGCATGGTTGGCCTCACGTCATTAACTTTTTACCGACGAAGAAAGAAAATGTCCTTGTAGAAATACTAATGACCGAAGTTAATTTACTGAAGCTGAACGGTTTGTAATGTTCAAAATCTATAAACGATCATTGTCAAATTCTGTAGTTTTCCGATTAATAAGCGTTAATCACAATTATAGCTTTTCAATATTATAGTATACTGACTGTAGCTGACCAATAATAATCATCTGTCTTTCAGCATGTTGGTTTATGTAGTTTAAGGCGAAATTCTCGAACGTTCAACAATGCTCAAAAACACGTAAACCACATATGTTTGATTCTTGCCCTCGAGAATCATCTACAAATTTAGAAAACAAGCGAGTCTTGCGCAATGCACATTTAACTATATGTGTTACGTGCATCAAACTGAAGCACGCGTTACAGTTAATAAATTTAATATATAGTGTACAAAATGTAAGAGTATCTGTCTAGGATTATAACCTGAACTGGTTTTATGTGAGGTCGGGCTAGACACCACGTTCTTCAGGTCGGATGTAAAGCTGTGTTCCTCAGGCAGTGGTAAGCCAGGCGAGTATCTTTGTTCAGAACTTACTTGTATGTATGTGCATGTATGTGTGTGTGTGTGTATATATATATACACACACACACACATATATCCTTAGACTATATTTAATAAACTTGTATTATTAACCTTCATCAATACACCTGTATGGCCTGGTATGGCCCAGCGCGTAAGGCGTGCGACTCGTAATCCGCGGGTTCGCGCCCGCGTCGCGCCAAACATACTCGCCCTCCCAGCCGTGGGGGCGTTATAATGTGACGGTCAATTCCACTATTCGTTGGTACAAGAGTAGCCCAAGAGTTGGCGGTGGGTGGTGATGACTAGCTGCCTTCCCTCTAGTCTTACACTGCTAAATTAGGACGGCTCGGTGCAGTGGGCTAACAACCTACTCACTTAAATACTTGTTGAAGAATCCGCAAGCGATTGCGGCCCAATGTTCCTAGAAGGAATCTAATGGTAATAACTAATACACCTGTGGTCCATATAGGCCCCCGACGATAAATATTTTAAAATATTTTTTCATTGACCAGTTATATTTTTATGTAATTGTCACATTAACATCATCTGACACAAAAATAGTAAAACTTTTGATGTTTTGCAGTCGAATAATTTTTGTGAATAAAAAGTTGCATGGGGTCCTCATGGACCCCAAATAATATACAGATTTGTATCTTTGTGTATTCATTAGGCAAGGTGTGTATGGACTCGCAGGGTGATAAACAGTGATTACATATTTAGATCTCTCCTGAAGTGAACTAATGCGCACTATCTACTTCAAACACGTCTACAGAATCCCCGTGCAATGCAGAAAGGCGTCAAATCTACCTGTTTAGATCTAGGATTGCTTAACACAAGACAGCATGCTGGTCAAGGTGTTTGCTTGACACAAGACAGCATGCTGGTCAAGGTGTTTGCTTGACACAAGACAGCATGCTGGTCAAGGTGTTTGCTTGACACAAGACAGCATGCTGGTTAAGGTGTTTGCTTGACACAAGACAGCATGCTGGTCATGGTGTTTGCTTGACACAAGACAGCATGCTAGTTAAGGTGTTTGCTTGACACAAGACAGCATGCTGGTCACGGTGTTTGCTTGACACAAGACAGCATGCTGGTCAAGGTGTTTGTTTGACACAAGACAGCATGCTGGTCAAGGTGTTTGCTTGACACAAGACAGCATGCTGGTTAAGGTGTTTGCTTGACACAAGACAGCATGCTGGTTAAGGTGTTTGCTTGACACAAGACAGCATGCTGGTTAAGGTGTTTGCTTGACACAAGACAGCATGCTGGTCATGGTGTTTGCTTGACACAATACAGCATGCTGGTTAAGGTGTTTGCTTGACACAAGACAGCATGCTGGTTAAGGTGTTTGCTTGACACAAGACAGCAGGCTGGTCATGGTGTTCCATCAACAAAAAAATGATGTTATTTTTGCCCAAGAATCTCGGACAGGAAAGTCCGTCAAACCTGTACAGGATATGGAAATCATGTCTGCGCTGATCACTCCGCACCCAGTGTACAGTGAGATGAGTGTTTGTAAAATGAGTGGTAAAAGATATGAGAAACACTTTATGTTCACTCAGAATTTTTGCTTAAATGTTGAATAAAAATTTGATATTAGTTTAGCTCTGAAACAAAGTTTGATGTTGTTCGACCCCCTTGGGCCCATTCGGACTCCTAGCACATTTTGTACGGTTTGGTGTTTTTCGTTACACATTCCAGAAATCTCTTTCTTCATTCAGTATTTTATTTTTAATTGTAAGATGTCAATTAGAGAAGAAGTGTCCCTATATTATCGACATATATGTCAATGATGATAATTTTTTGTTTGAGTATAAGGAAATGAATATATGTAAATTTCATATTTTGTAATAATAAATCACATGTTATATACTTATAGTACACAGTATTTCTTACAGTTTATCTGTACAATGCTATGAAAAGCTAGTATGCTAACTTTTCAACATCTAAGTCATAGCTTTAATCATTAAATATATGCGGGGTCCGTATGGACTTCAGATGTACTGAAAGGTGGATATTTTAACGTGTACTGATGAAGGTCAACACATGTATACCAGGTTACATACCATGCATCATGCTATTTTTCTAATAAGTAACTTACTTTAAAATAATTACTTTACATTTTATTTAAGCATTTAAAAATTCCTGACTTTTTACTTCTAGCCAAAATTGTATTTTTCTATGTGACTGTTTTCGGCCACCGTATATACTATCGTTTCTACGTCTGTATACAAAACAAAAACAAACGTAAACTAATGCTCTTTTCATTTCATTAGTGTATCTTATCGCACACATGTTATTTCAGACAAAGGCATATTAATTATTTCTATATAATAACATAAGATTAATTTTCATGCAGATACTGTTATTTGGACCCATAATAATAACTGAAAATTTACGATAACAAAAGTATTGGGGAAACTTTATAAATATCGCTTCTTTCGACTGGAATAAATTCTACTAACCCCCCTCCTTTTTAAACTTTTGTTGACATTAATTCAACTTCTACAGGTTGTTTTTAAGGAATAATTTTGCACATTGTTATCGGAATTTTTAAATTTACATCCCTCAAAATTTTACATTGCAAAAATTAAAATTAAAGGATCTGTAGCTTGGCTTCAAATTTTTAAAATTGCACCCTAAAAGTGAAATCCGTATGAGTATTTGATATGATAAAGACTGTCAGATAAACATTTAAAAATAATAGAGTTGTTTACCTACATTTATCAATTATCAAGTACTCTTATTTAATAGCCCTAGTAAAAATAACATAATAACATTTCAATTACAACCTTTGTGATTCGCTACTGGAGCGCTGTCCTGAGCGTCAGGTCATAGATGCACGGTATAAAAATCGTTAGTTAAAAATAGTATTTTAAAGATCGTGTGTAAAACCTTATGGTTTATAACAATTTGTTACCAAAATGCAATATATAGATCAGTGTGATACTTCTTTACAGTAAATATGGTCATAATTTTAATAAATGTTTCTTTTTTAAAACCATTTACTGTTTGCCAGCTTGAAAACTCACCTAGTAAAATTTTAAAACTATAGAGCATGTGATTGCAGTGATTTGTTTTTAAATTCTTGTTAGCGGCAAACCATACGTCATGGGTAGTAAACGTTTTGTTGGAAACTTCTAAAGGTTTTCTTATTATGTCATATCACTGATAGTTTGTAAGATATCACATTTCTTTAGTATAGGTGCTTTATACCACATGAATGTCCAAGTTTAACCGTTTATATCTGTTGATAGTTACATCCGGGTACCAGTTACTTTATACACACTCACATCGCTAACAAGAACCTGATACTCGTAATCTGAGGGTCGCAGTATCGAATCCCCGTCACACCAAACATGATCGCCCTTTCAGTTATGGGGGCTTTATAATGTATAGATCAATCCCATTATTCGTTGGTAAAAGAATAGCCCAAGAGTTGGCGGTGGGTGGTGATGACTAGCTGCTTTTCTTCAAGTCTTACACTCCTAGATTAGGAAAGATTAACGTAGCCAACTCTCGTGTAGCTTTGCGCGAGATTCTAAACTAACACACAAGAACGTAAGTTAGTATCTTATATACGATGCAGTCAGACGCTTAGGCCACGCGAATAAGTTTTATCCATTTAGCACAATGACCTATATTAATAATGTTTTGAACTTTTTAAAATTAAAAATGGTTTATGCTGTTGTACTTTCATGCAGATAATTTATTAATATAAACTAAGATGTAATTTACAATAAAGTAACAAATGTGCAGTTATTGTTGTTTTTTGCGTTAAAAATTAAAATTGGTTGTAGTTAGTATTTACCATTTTTCCGCGTTTCATACCACCCTGACTGTTATAAAAAATCATTCTAGTTATCCGATTAGAAATTTAGTTCATTACTGAAGATTAGTTCATTATTATTTAATAATTTGATTTTATTCATTAAAAAGTGCAAATTTTAATTTGTTTCAAGAGTAAAAGCTTTTAAGATATTAATATATATATTTTATATTTATCTAGGGATTTAATTTTTTTAGTGCTAATTAATATTAATTATTATTATTTTCAGCTAACGTATGGTGTTTCTACAAAGGTTTTGAGTGGCTGTGTATTGGTAAAATTTATTAGTATGTGTGTGTATACATACATACATATGTATTCATCATTAACACATAAAACTGCCACAGTGTTGTCAACACTATGTAATAAAATTTTTACTATTTCTTGTTCCTGGGCAAAACGCGTTATTTCCCTATTGCTTATGCCTAAAGTAAACGGAAAAGACCTATTTTTCTCTTCAAACTTTGCTTTTGTGACCTGGGTAATGAAATTTTCAAATTTACCCATTTTTCAGAACATTCCACGTAGATTCAGTGCTGAATAGCTGATAGAGAATTTTCTCGAACTTACAAGAAGTTTTTAGAATGTTGTAGAACTTACGAGAATTTTCAAGAACCTTTTAGAATTTTCTAGAACTTTCCATAGTAAACTTCAGTTTAGTTCTAGCTGCCTAAGTCAACACACAGACCCATCTGATTTTATCAGAGATGGCATCAAGAAGCTGCAAGCATTCTCCAGACACATTCTGCTATGTATGTGGCCAATTTATCAAGACAAGAGCAAAAAGGTACTCTGTGACGGCATCTCCTAAAATGTGTGAAGTCTACAAGACATATTTCGGCATGCCTGTCGGGGATCAAGACAAACACTAGGCACCTTATTATACCTGTGAACACTGTAAAAACACTCTAGAAGGTAAGACGGACAATATTTGCTTGTTTGAATAGTTATATTTTATATTACACAAATTTTAGACTTTTTAAAATTTAAATATCTTTTAGTATACATTTTTTAAATTTTCAATAATGTAGAAAAAATATCCCATACAAAATATTTTGCATGAACCTCTTACACATTAGTTGTGGATGAAATAAATTTATTCTTCATAATAACGATTGTATTTTGCTCTTTTGCAGGATGGTACAGAGAGGAAAAGAGAACCGTGAAGTTTACTATTCCAAGAATTTGGCGTGAACCCACTGACCATTAAAGCAATTGCTATTTCTGCATGGTGGACCCTTCCAAACGTCGAGCTGGCAAGAATGCATTTGTTACCATGTATTCGGATCTTCCATCATCCATTGTCCCAGTGCCACACTGCCCTGAGTTCCCTGTACCCACTCTATCAGAAAGGAAGCAGCCATCCTCATAAGAGAGCAACAAATCAGAAGATGAGGTAGACGTTGAAGAGCCAGATTACAATTTCAGGGTGCAGCTGGTGAGAGAAACCCATACTACCCCAACCAGAGAGACCTCAATGACATGATCAGAGATCTTGGTCTAAGAAAGTCGAATGCCAAGACTATATTTGGGGTCTGATACGTGAAAGTGATTTACATTACAGTCGCAAATCTCGAAAAACTACTCACTTCTAAACATTTTTGTTTATATTTGTATAACTTTAGTACAAATACATGTAAATCTTGATTCATATTCAGACCTTATGTAAATGAAAATGTGCAGATTTGCCCGTTTTTACACAGAAAATAGGTTAATTTCTGAATTTCATTATCCAGGTCACAAAAGCAAAGTTTGAAGGGAATAATGCCTACTTTCTGTACGTTCACAACACAAGCAATTAAGAAATAACACGTACTATCCAGGTACAAAATTTGTGTTACATAGTGTAATGAATGACGTTGTGTAATTTACCAATGCACAATTATTCATCAACTTTGCAGAAACATCATGTGTTAGACAAGACTCATCTAGTTTCGGTTTATTGATGGAAAATGTATCTTAATTTGATTACGTAGTGCTTGTTACTAGTGAATATTTATTGTTTTTAAATTTTAAATGAATCTTAATGAAATGAAAGTGAATGTATAAGATTATGTTCAAGAAAATGTGTTTAACTTTATTTATTTATTTCAGGATACTATTCAAATCGTGTTTCGTAAGAGTAATTAACCAGGTCTGATGGAACATGCAAGTGTTATTGTTCCAAACAGCTATAATGAGAAACGGTAAGAATTTTAAAATACAGCATGGAAACTTTATTGCAAACTCTGAATACAATACAGTTTTGGATTCTTTATATGAGAATATATACTGACTTATTGGAAACAGTTGAGAGGAGAACTACTATAATATTTCTTGGTATAGAAGGGTTATCAGTTTAGAACTCTCAAATTTGCTTCACTGTTCAAACTTAAAACATTATATAATAAGGGCGTCTGGTTTCTTTGTGCACTATTCTGAAGACGAGAAGATGAGATTTGTAAGGTACAGACTGTGCTTTTAACAATTTGAAGAATTTTCAATGGGTAACGAATACAATTTTATTGCAAGTGTAACATAGTAACAAACAGATTTGCAACCATCAACCACTTTAAAAGAGTTAAAGAGGAGAATCAATATTTTCAAAAAATATATATAATGTGGGTTTAAGTTTTTTTTTCTTTTCTCAGGGGGTGTGTGTATATGAAGGGACAATCCTGAAGGACCACAATGTGCCTTGTTTTACATATATCGTGCTAAATTTAGTTCCATGAAATAATTCTGTTGCAAGTTTAAAATACTTTAGAAATAAATAGATATTTCATAAATAATTAATTCAATTTTTATTATATTCATTATTCGATTACGTGTCATGGGTAATTGATGGCCATGTTACAGGAATGTATACTAAGTTCAAAGTTTTTTGGGTGTAATTTAGACGCTTGTGGCAAGAACAACAATATATTCTCTGTATTATTATACCTGAGCTTTTTCATGCAGTTATGTTGTGAAGCCAAACCCTAGCCTATGCAAATCTTATTCAATTGTCCTGAATGTTTATTGTTCTAAAATAATAAAATAATACATCTTTTCAAAGATTCTAACAAATATATAATTATTTCTTTCCTCCTTAAGATAGCTCTATTGTTCCAATCCACAGATTACTATTTTCGTTCTGTTGTGTTTAAAGTAAGAAAAGTAGAGATTAAAATAGATTTGGTGAAATATCTTAAACAACAACAAGTTGAGTTATACTACAGGTTAACTCAAAATGGACAGCAGTATCTTGAACATGAAAGTTGTGGTATTCAGGTATACAATATGTCTTGTTCCTCCTTGTATTAGTATTAACATTTAAAAAACTGTACTTTATTCAGGTTACATAATGCGTTGGTTAAGAAAGTCATGAAGCTCTTTTCACTCCAGCTACCTATTATTTTGTGTAATTCACTAAAGGAAATGCCATGTTTTTACATGTGTAAAATTATTCTAAGGCTTATTACTGTTTGTATGTATCATTTCAGTGTAAACTATAATATTTCCTCTGGTAGTCCAGGCTGAATCTCGAGGTTATAACCTCCCTTATTTGTTAAATAAAAACTGGGAACAGTCACATGGGTAGCGCAAGTAAGCCTGGTAAAGTGTGACATTATATAACATTATACTTTCACAGACTGGGATAAAATGTATACAATACTCTTAGAAAAATAACAACACTTACGTATAACCAATAAGAGTGGCCATCCTTCAGGTTCAATCACAATACATGCATTGTTGTTTTGAAATAAAGGCTGATTTCAATGTGTGTTTTACGTGTTTGTTCAATCACTTAAAGAACTTGGAATCACTCCGTAATATTACCCGACTGAATTTGAATTCCCGTTACGTAACGGATTTAATTTATCCACTTTTGTTTGGGGGCGAAGGTTTCAGTTTAACCTGAGAATACCACACTAATCCATAACTGTTTGCCATAATTTCCTAGCACTTTTTTAAATAAACATAGTAGGGATAAGTACATGATACAGCTGTTAATTTAATGTTAATTTTAAATTATATAATTATTTTCATAGCCTCGAACATTTTACTTTTAGGTCTTTCTGGGCACCAAAATGAAGACAGAAAGCTTTTGAATGAAAAACTGACTTGAATAAGAAATCATCAGTAACTTGTAAGGCTGCTGAACAATGAACACATTGAAATAAAACTCATAAATGTTGATTTTGTGTTAGTAAAAAATGTGGACTGAATGAATTTTGGTATATTTTCTCGCCAATTGCACTCTTTGTTATTACTGTGTTATGTATTTTTCAGCACTAACTTGGGTTTTGGCATGGCAGGATACAACACTCGAAAGCATTGCCAAACAGCTTTAAAGTCTTTTCATAACTTGCTGTGATTCTAGAATCTTCCCACACATTTAATTTACTTTATATATTGCACGGTATTATATAAACATACAACACTCATAACACATCACAAGTTTAAATTTGGTTCTTTTCTCTATTTCTTGTAAACTCCCATAGATGTCTCTGAAAACGTTTGCTCCAATTTAGAAAAGAGGAATTTTGAATATGACCTATCTCAGTAACAATAATTCAATAGGCAGAGTACAAACCATAATAACATTTTTAAAATGAGAAACCTGAAGTTTGGGTGACTATACAACTTTGGGTTTAACATTACTTACTAATCAAACAACATATCAATATGTGTAATACTTGTTTTTAATTACAGAATTGTAACTGAGTTACTGTTTGGAGCGTGGCATTATATATACATATATCGTATTTTAAAAGGCATTCTTGTATGATTTGTATTATTTATTTTGCATGTTACTCTAGAAAAATAAACATGATTTTAATCAATTATATGTACAATTTAACTAATTGTTTGAGCGGTAAATTGCATGCCCAGCTTTTCCCTTGGTGAAACAATGACAGATCCATGATGACGAGAAAACCCACTTGTAGAGAAAATTATATATGTAAAAACGGCTGGTATGGATAGAGAAAACTCTATGTAGAAGAGCGAACAATTGAAAATCTCTAAGTAAAAGTGAACTCTTTGGTCCATAATCGTTTTTTCGAAGCTCTTCTAATGTACTTTAAATGTCTTACCTTAAAATGTTTGCAGGTTGTTTCAAGGGGACTGTACTTATCTGATTTTTTTCCATTGAAAACGAGGAAAATACAAACAACTTTGTTAAAAATGAGCAAAAATATCTTTGAGGATTCAGTAGTGTTCACTGTTATAAGACAGGGGCAGTAGATTGGAAATGGGAAGGTGTGGTAGTCCAGTCGAGAAACTTGGCAGAAGTGGTAAAGCAGTTGCGACAGTTCTTGTGTACAAAACAGTCCATTTCACAGTAGAGATATAGTCAAGATTTCTACTTTTGAATTTGGTTTATTTAATGCATTAAATTTATTAATGATCTTGAATTTTGTTTTAGAAAAGCTATATTCTGGGTCATGAAGTAATAAATATCCTAAAGATTATTTTGATTATGAAATATTCTCTTATGCAGTCTTAAGCATTTATTCCAACCTTAATATAAACCAGAAGTTAAATGTGTGAATCATGAAAAAAGCGGGAAACTTAAAGAGCAGCAATATCTTTTTTCTCTGATGTGAAAAATAAAAAAAATAAAAAATAACGAAGCGCAACAGCCTATTAAAAAAACTATTGCCACTAACTCCAATGTCACAAGTAAATCAACATACACCTTAATTTTAAAGAACGTTACAGGACAACAAGACGAAAAGCATCAACTGACACAAGGGAGGCTCGGCATGGCCAAGCGTGTTAAGGCGTGCGACTCGTAATCTGAGGGTTGCGGGTTCGCATCCCCGTCGCGCCAAACATGCTCGCCCTTTCAGCCGTGGGGGGCGGTATAATGTGACGGTCAATCCCACTATTCGTTGGTAAAAGAGTAGCCCAAGAGTTGGCGGTGGGTGGTAATGAATAGCTGCCTTCCCTCTAGCCTTACACTACTAAATTAGGGACGGATAGCGAAGATAGCCCTCGTGTAGCTTTGCACAAAATTCAAAACAAACCAAAACCAAGTAATTAAAGTAACTTAAACTGATACGCTTCTTAGACTGAATAAAAAATTGTGGTGACGTAGAGAGTAAAGGCTTTTTCTAGAAAATATCAACAATTTGACTTCAGGATTAAGAGTACTGATATCATTGGCAACACAAGTGATTCGGTAGACACAATCCTGGTAAATGGCGAAAAGACCACAATCATTGAATTTGTTTATAACAGTTTCACTGTAAGGAAGCCCCAATATTAGCTTAAAAAACCCGTTTGTGTAACATCTAAATTGGTCTTAAAGAACTAATATTTGTACACCTAAACAGTAATTTATATTGCTAAATATAATTATAAAAAACATGTTATACATCTCTTAATGATATAAATGGCTCTTGTAAGTTTATTTGAAATCATTAAAATTCATTCACCCTGTCCAAGATTATTTTCACTTATCACTTTAAGAATTTTAGTGAACTAACTAAACCAACTAGTGAAACTCAATTCTTAATTTATCAGTTCTCTAAATGTAATCATATATTGTGATTTGCTAATATTTGAAGAACGGCAGTTTGCCAATAAGTTAATCTATAATATACATCAATACCTTTTCCAAATTTTTAAAAACCCGCAAGGTAATATAATTCCATAACAAGAGTTGTATTATTAGCGTACATATAGCAAGTAAGTACCATTTGGACATACTGTGGAATAAATCTTTTATATAAATAATAAGCAAAGCAGGGCTAAGGACTGAGTCCATTAGCTGTGGTGTGGCATTACTGTTATTTAAATACATTTTAAGAATACTGTGTATATTGCCTCGTAAGCCATAATTAGCACATTTAAATAGCAGTAGGGAATGATTTACACTGTAAAGTACCTTTCCAATATCTAGGCCCAAAACCAGAACAGATAGATCTATTTGCTACAAAATCCTTAACAATATTTTTAGTGATTATCAATAGAAACTTTCCGGTAGATGGCGCTTGCTAAAACCAAACTATAAATTTCTTTGTAAGATTTAAAACAAATTTGATGATTCGATTATACACTCGACAATACGAGAACGTACATATATAACATGAATTGGTTTATAATTTTCGAACATTTCAGATTCACCACTTTTGTAGACAGGTACGATTTTTTTGCAGTTTTAAGAACACGTGGAAATTTGTCAGTAACTCGTACTTTATTTACAAAGTACACTTAACGGGTCAGTAATGGTATCACCGAGAAATTTTACCACTAATGGTAATACACCATTCCATCCGGCTGAGGAGTCACTGAATAGTGCCTTAAAAGCTGCACGAATTTCAGGGAAGAATAAAGAGACTGATTTTAATTTGTTTTCAATTTAGCGCAAAGCTACTCGAGGGCTACCTGCGCTAGCCGTTCCTAATTTAGCATTGTGAGGCTAAAGAGAAGGCAGCTAGTCATCACCACTCACCGTCAACTCTTAGGCTACTCTTTTACCAAGGAATAGTGGGATTAACTGGCGCATTATAACGTCCAAAATGTTGAAAAGGTGAGTATGTTTGGTGCGGCAGGGATTTGAACCCGCGATTCTCATATTACGAGTCGAACGCCTTAATCCACCTGGCCATGCCGGACTCTTAAGAGACTGAGCTATAGGCTGATCCTCACTTTTGATATCATGAGTTGCGACTCTTTGTCTCAAGAAATAATCGTTAACATTATTAGCAGTAATAGTAGAATCGGTAAGTGAAGATCTTAAGTTGTTATAAATCCTCGCAACCTTTGCTTTAGTTTTGGTCGTACTGTCGTTTATTAATCATTTGCCATGTCCAACGAGTATCCCCATTTTGAAAAAAATTATGTTAAAATTAAAACCTGACTTCCTTGACAGAAACCTGACCTTTAAAAAATACTTTGAGCTCTAAATATGTATTATGTAAGTCAATAGATTACCAGTAAGCTTGAAGCGATTACATAGTCACTGTTTACGTCTAATGATACGTAATACAAATACCGTCATCCAAGAAGAATATCTCGCATCATTTAATTTAACAATTTCTGTTAAAGAAAACATGAATTATAGGGTATGTAATACTTCTCGCAAATGAGGAAAAAAGAAACTACATCAAATTCCTCGTGCATAATAGGGTTTTATCAAAATTATTCAAAACATGAGCGAAATGTGTCATCATTTACCACTTTTACATGAAGAGTAATAAACATGGATGGAATATTAGAGAAAAACACGAATAAAAATAACGCATAATGACGTGAGACGTCACAACATGTTACATCAAATACATTACCTAAATTTGTAAAATGTTATCAACTGTAGATACGGATACACCGAATATCCTAGTAGGTTGATAAATACATGATCTACTGTTTATAACAGACATCAGATTACTTAATTCAAAGACGCGATTTTGATCGGCAGTTGTTTTGTTTAGAATTTCGTGCAAAGCTTCACGAGGGCTACCTGCGCTAGCCGTCCGTAATTTAGCAGTGTAAGACTAGAGAAAAAGCAGCTAGTCATCAACACCCACCGCCAACTCTTGGACTACTATTTTACCAACGAATTGTTGGATTGACTGTAACTTTATAACGCCCCCACGGCTGAAAGGACGAGCATGTTTGGTGTGACGGGAGTAGTTTTGGTAAATTAAAAAAAAACACAAAACAATTCACATTAAAATCGCTCAAAACAAGAAATTCTTCAGAATTTATATTATCTACCACTGAACTGAGTGTTTCCATAAAATCGTACCATTTTTCAGAATGAGGGCGATAAATACACTGAAAAGTGTAAAATTTCATTAATAGCAAATTATACAAATCAGTACGATTAGTTATAATAACAGATTTAATACCAAATGTATACTTTAAACCAGGACGAGAATAAACGGTAATGTCGCCTCTCCCACCACCCCCACTAACCAGTAGGTCTGCCAAAAAATTCGATGTTATAGTTCAATATTGGGGGTGGAGGCTTTTCCTTAAAACACCATGACTCAAGGAATATTAAGACATAAGGCACTAACTCACAATGAAAAAATTGAATTAATTCGAAATTAATATCATTCCTAACATTTCTGACATATAAACATATCAATCTAAGCCTATTATTCATTGTCTATCTTATTTATAGACTCGTGTTTTATATTTATGCCAGGCTGAAATAAAATCTAACAATTAAGTCCACAGGTCAAAGATCGCGTGAAAAAAAATGTATTTGCCAATAGTGATGAAAATTCAGTCTCAACACAAAAGGCCTTTGATTTAATCATTCTTTCTAAATTAGTTTTTCACAACTTTTAACACCGAAACCATTCTTTTTCAGAAATATTTCAACATCTGTCTCAATTGTGTTTAGAGCACATCCACCATTCTAAAGTCTTTTCCTGCGACTATATGCTAATTTTAATGTATCTTCGCTATCGTCTGTTTTGAAACATCATAAATTCTTCTTCAAGGCCATCTTGAACTTCATTGTCAATGGTAGATTATGCAGGCCTCACATAATGGATATTTATTCTCTTTACGTCTTTCATAAGTACATTTATTCAATCTGTTGTTTTTAATTACACTAACAGGTTGGTGTTTTATCTTAACTGCAGCAGCGTAAGACCATAAATTAGGAACTTTCGAGAAACTAACTTTTAGCCGTGGGGGCGTTATAATGTGACGGTGAATCCTACTATTCTTTGGTAAAAGATTAGCCCAAGAGTTGATGGTGGATGGTGATGATGAACTGCCTTCCCTCTAGTCTTACACTACTAAATTAGGGACGGCTAGCGCAGATAGCCCTTGTATAGCTTTGCGTGAAATTTAAAACAAACCAAATCAAATAGAGAAAAACAAGTTTTTGCAACATTTCTACCATGTGAAACAGCCAACTTATGCCTGGGTTCCTGTATTTCATAATGAAACAGTTTAAATTCCTCCTTCAGTGGAATATTTTCTTTTATTTACAAAAAAGCTTCAGTTTTGATAGCAAATTCCTCCAGAAAAGATAGCCAGTTACTGTCTTGATCTATTAATGTACACACATTACTTAACAAGTCACTTACTTAGCCATAATCTTGTACGTAGGCCTGAGCAGTAATTTGATTAATTCCATCAAATTTTGTGTCCATAACGGTCGCCTTGTCTGAGAATATATAGCGATTACTCTTATATTCGTACATTTCTGAGTTAAATCACACATAACACCAATATCTTCAAACTGAAATTCACACACTTAATATGATATTTCAGCCGACGTACATTACACGATATAGCGGAAGTTATTACCTTACAGGACTTGCCCACTACAACTTTGGAGGACATATTTCACACATGTCTACAATGGTAACCATAGTTAAATCGAAACAAGATCAAAAATGTGTTACACAAAGTAAAGCAAAAACTTGATTAATAATATATCATACATATACTTTAATTACTTATTTATTATTCATAAGCTTTCCAGTCGCCTGGTGGTGTAGTGAGGAGATGCACTAAATTAACAGCCAGTTTACTCATCTATTTCGATAAGATTAAGCCTCATTACGGTGTTTTGTTTGCTTGAAATCAAATATTAGGATATCATAAGAAATATTACGCCTATTCACTACAAAGTCCATTCCATGGGATTAAGGCTTTTCTAACCTTTGGGCCGCTATTATTTATTCGACCAATATTTGTTTTATTGATCGGATAATCATGCCAATATGGTCAGATACAATACCTTGATAGGTAAGGTTGCCGTGTAAGGTTAGAAAATAAGAGTGTAAAGGGCAGAGTGGTTGGAAATTTTTCGGGAGAAGGGGACACCAAATTATGTTCTTCATCAGGCTGTCTCACTAAAGTCTTCTCTAAAACTAACCATTAGGTTATTCTCCCATCAATACGCTTCAAACATTATCATAATGGATGTCATTTGGCTTAAACAACCTATCTTCTTGTACTCTTCTCTGTTAGTCTATAGATTTTCTTGTCACTGAAATTCCAACTTCTGTTTACGTAATTGTTGTGTACTGTGTAGACATTACTTGGACATAGACTGGGAGACTATTCATAATTGGTCTAACAGTACATGAAGTGTGTTCCTCGTGTCCAATCCTTTTCTGTGCAAATACTTACACATCATGTTGTGTAGATAATCTTCCCACTGAGGGTAGGTAATTTGAAACTTTCCTCCTATTTATGATCTCTTGCAATTTGCACCAGTATATCTATTTGCATCATCTCTGTAGGAAATATTCAAACTTTTTAGTTACCATATCAATCAAAACAATGGAAACTGTAGAACCAGTATCAATTGATATGTGGAAATAAATGTTTTTGCACCAGCTATGCCATTCTTATTCTCAGGTTTTTTTTGTTTCCTTGGTTTTTATTATTGACTGGTTATTAACAACATCAAAAGCGAAGTCTTTTTTTACACTTTTATTACAGTCCCCCCCCCCCCCATCCTGTTACCCTTTGGGAGCAATTTCTACATAATCTCACTTCTGAACTCAGTTTTGTGACACGTTCGATCGTCGGCTGGGTTCGTTTAGATTATTTGATAAAAATAAGTTCAAGTCCAGTCCCCGTACCGACAACAAAATTATTAATTTTCAATACTATTTTCTATAAGCTATGTTTGCTTTGATGTAAGTTAGGGGTGTAATACACTAATAATGATAACTTATGGATTAACTAACAAAACTAAATCTTCTTTTACTCTACCAGTCTTCTCCCCAGTCACCATCCAATTAGTCATTCACACACTGTAGTCTTACTCTTTCTTCCAAAAACTTACTACGTCATTCTCTGCCCTCTTTCGATAAAGAACATGATTTTGAACCTGAAAACCGTTACTATGAAACGTCGTTTGCATGAAATGACCGATGAACGCGCACGTTCGATACAAATGGAAATCTGGAAATGAAACTTATTTTTTTTTTTTTTACATTAACGTTTGTTTTGAATTTTGCGCAAAGCTACACAAGGGCTATCTGCGCTATTAAGTAACGTAAAATCCCATAAGTTAAGAAACCAAACAAACATTAAAAGTCATTTTTATGTTCTATATGTAGCACACGAACAACTAAAAGAAAAAAGAAAAAGAAAATATATCGAAAATAATATTGAACAAACATGCTATCTGGATGTCAATCAGCCAGCCACAAAACACAAGAACTGTTTATAGGTAAGTACAAAGCTACACAACGGACTATCTATACTCTGCCTACAACGGGTATCGAAACCCTGTTTCTGGAAATATATGTGATTGCAAAAATCATCCCCCCCATCGGGTGTAAAAAATCTACGCCCCTGCTTTGGACGATTATAGTAATAGAAAATATGCGCCGTAACTTTGAATGAAAATCATTGCTTGAAATATATGTATGTATTAAATTACACGATTTTAGAAGTAATCCACTGTTAGACATGTGCTATTAATTATTTCCATAAAAGAAATGTTCGTCTTGCATCACGTATTTGTTTCATACCTCCTGAGCGTCGTTGTAGATGAATAAAATCATGCGAAAAACTAAAGACAGCTGGCTGAGGAGGCTTAACAGTTCTGCAGTATTATGCTCCAAGCTAATACATGGATGTGGTAAAAGTTATGATTAATTATTCATGCAGTTGTTTTCTAGAATAACGAAAACGTAACTCTTATAAAAGTTACTACTACCAAAACTAACGTTATGTTCAATGACCAAAACTATTTACAAATAAATGACTTAAGTATGGACAATCCCCTACAATTTCGCACCCGTTTACACTTTCGACTTTCGTCTCTAAGACGTACACCGGTGTTTTGAAAACTCACTTTGTCAATCTGTAGATGACATAAGAAGGTTGAAACGTTGTTCCGCACTTCATTTTATTTAAAGTTTTAATACACATACCAACCGTCTTTAGAATACAATGTTATAATAAATCTGACTTAACCAGTTTAAAAAAATCTAAAAATTAAACTTGAAATATTCTAAAATTAAATCATAGTTTCTTTTGTCTCCAATTAACGTAAATATTGGAAAATATTTCCTTGTTGGTTTGGATTTCCAAGTTTCTGTTCTCAGTTATTCTTTCTACGTACTGCCATGCAACTCAATGAAATACTTAATTTCGAAATTAGGCTTCATTTTGTTGGAAGTTAAGCACAAAACTACATAATGGGCTGTCTTTGCTCTCTCCACCACAGGTATCGAAACCTGGTTTCTAGATTTTAAGTCCACAGACATTCCGCTGTGTGACTGGGAGGCCGAAATTAGTCAACAAAATCGTAAGTTGTTCAGATTCTTTGCATTTCATTAAATTAAAAATATATTGTACAACATCGAAAAACAAGCGGCGATGTTACACTAATATTATTCAATCCAGTTTATTACTACTCTTGTTAATGCTGTTTCTTTTATAGACGTAAACAGTATTTTCAATAAATTTATATTTTAAATATGCACTTAGTTGTAGTTTCATAGATAAGTGACGAAAGACAATACGTGAACGTTATGGAAATATTACGCTTTATAAAATATTCTTTGAAACCGTGAAGGTATTACAAAGTATTACAAGGTATTAAAAAGTATTTTGTGTCACATGTCACTGTCCAACAATTTCTAAATTTTATCATGTAACTTTAAACATGCACTCACATTTGGTTTAAGTTAAAACTTATTCGTGTTGATATTTCACTCGAGGCCAATACAACAAAAGTAGGCCACGGTGTATTGTGTTTAGGAAGACAAACTGGCTTTCCTTGTCATTATTATTTTTTTTTCTATTTTATATTTTACCATTATGAAAAACAGGATCCATGCTCATAAAATGAGAATTCTTGTTCCTTCTTCCTTGCTCGAAAAGTACCATAAAGAAAGCAACGAGTTTTGTACCACCCGTGCAGAAACAAAAGAACGATGCAACGTACTCGGACCTAACGTACAGCGCTTGCAAAGTAGTTTGTTTGTGCGCCACATGACTTCTTGTCGATGACGCAGAAGAAGTGGAGGACAAAACAATAGAGGGCGGTACAAAACATTCGTTTAGCGTTATGTATATATTACAACTTTGTAACGTGACAATGTCTTTGTGTCTCTTTACAAATGAATATGAACTAATACACAGCCTGGTACAAAAGAGGATTATTCGTTTTCTTTCGCTTGCTGTGTTTCATAAACGCGAAATGAGAAATTTGATTAGAAATACAATTCAGGTTTGTTAGTCTATTTAATAAACATTCAAACCATATAAGGACTCGTGTGTCTATAATACGCTGTAACTCTTCAGATGAGAAAGTAATTTTGTCTCATAGCTATAAACAAGATATTCACAAGCACAAAGGAATTTATTTCATTCATTAATAGATCACTATCTAAGGAGATAAAGTGTTTTGTATTTCTAGGCCACATCCTATATATCAAGAACAGTAAAGTGACAAGTGTCTTTAAACTACTTCCTATATAATCAAAAGGGTAAAGTGACTTGTATCTCGACAACTTGCTTGCTATATAACAAGAACAGTGAAATGAATGGTCTCTAAACTACTTCTGTATACCCAGAGGAGTAAAGTGACTTGTGTCTCTAGACTACTTGTTATATACCCAGAGGAGTAATGTGACTAGACAACTTTTTATATATCTAAAATAGTAATGTCACTTGTGTCTTGTGACTACTTCCTATATAACCATAAGAGTAAAGTGATTTGTGTCTCTAGACTACTTGTTATATACCCAGAGGAGTAATGTGACTAGACAACTTTTTATATATTTAAAATAGTAATGTCACTTGTGTCTTGTGACTACTTCCTATATAACCATAAGAGTAAAGTGACTTGTGTCTCTAGACTACTTGTTATATACCCAGAGGAGTAATGTGACTAGACAACTTTTTATATATCTAAAATAGTAATGCCACTTGTGTCTTGTGACTACTTCCTATATAACCATAAGAGTAAAGTGATTTGTGTCTCTAGACTACTTGTTATATACCCAGAGGAGTAATGTGACTAGACAACTTTTTATATATCTAAAATAGTAATGTCACTTGTGTCTTGTGACTACTTCCTATATAACCATAAGAGTAAAGTGACTTGTGTCTTCAGACTACTTGCTATATAACCACAATTAGGTTAGTTGGGCATTCAGACAGTTTTTCATGGGGTGGAATGAATTTCTAATTGGTTTTTATGATTACGATTGTGTTTATCGTTAATTTGCTATTTCGTACAATCATTTAGTTTACTTCGTTTCATCAGACTCTAAGTCACAATTTATTTTTGAGTAAATATTTACGTGCGTATGATCAAACTGACACCAGCTTTCCTAGCGGTGACGTACATGTAGCTACTGTTAATTTAGCAGAAGTTTATGTACATTTATGATTTCATGAGATGTACTCTCGTAATATACTGGATGAATAAATACCGTGTCTTCATTAAAATGAGGGAGAATGACGAGATGGTTATCAGAGGGTGTAGTTATTATTGTTTGTGATTTAAAGGTGTTGATTAAATATTGTGATTGTTGTATTTTTGTAAAGGGGTCTTTTATTACTGATTTATAAATATTTATGATTAATATTCGTGTGAACTTTTGGTTTGACAATTTTTATTAACTGTATTGAAATTATTTACATTGTTATTTGTGAATAAATTTTTGTTGCTGTTAATCTCTGATTGCAACAGTGTGCGCATTTCTTATAGTTATGATGAGCTGCAGATTTATAGTTAGATTTGTTAATGAGCAGAAGATGTTACGTCTATAATTTTAGACTTGTAAAGATCAGGGGCCTGGCATGGCCAAGCGCGTAAGGCGTGCGACTCGTAATCTGAGGGTCGCGGGTTCGCGCCCGCGTCGCGCTAAACATGCTCGCCCTCCCAGCGGTGGGGGTGTATAATGTGACGGTCAATCCCACTATTCGTTGGTAAAAGAGTAGCCCAAGAGTTGGCGGTGGGTGGTGATGACTAGCTGTCTTCCCTCTAGTCTTACACTGCTAAATTAGGGACGGCTAGCACAGATAGCCCTCGAGTAGCTTTGTGCGAAATTCTAAAACAAAAAAGATCAGGATGTGATGTGGAGAGTTTAAGTTTGGATTAAGCTAGGAGTTGATGCACCAGATAAAATATTCTTGTTTCTAAATAGTTTATATTTGTGCTACACTATAAAGAAAAGAAACTTGTTAGCTTTCTGGATGTGGCCAATTTCGGATAGGTGATGAAGATAATGATGTAGAATAGATGTCGTAACTCCTTCTGTTTAGTTAACTTAACGATGTGTTTAGAGTAAAAAGCGCTGGAGTTACAAGAAAGTAGTAACATTTCAACCTAGAAAAAGGAAAAGTTTACGTTGATCAGAACTGTAAGAAGTTTGGTTTGTTTAATATTTCGCGCAAAACTACACGAGGGCTATCTGCGCTAGCTGTCCCTAATTTAGCAGTATAAGACTAGAGGGAAGGCAGCTAGTCAACACCGCCCACTGCCAACTCTTGAGCTACTCTTTTACCAACGAATAGTTGGATTGACCGTCACTATATAACGCTCCCCACGGCTGAAAGGGCGAGTATGTTTGGTGTGACGGGGATTCGGACCTGCGACCCTCAGATTATGAGTCGAGTGCCTTAACCACCTGGCCATGCAAGGCCAAACCGATATTTAATAGAGGACATTGGATTGACGTTCTGAACAGACCAACTCTTAATTTCCGTTTCACGCAAAGAAAACGAATTCTATTGGCGCATAGTATCTTTGAACTAGTAGATTGAGGAAGGCTGCTAGTCAATAGTGCTCGCCGCCAATTCTTGGGTTACTCTTGTTTGAATAGGAAGATCGGACCATTGCTCTGACTGCGTATCCACGATCCCAAAGGATTTTCGTGGTACTAGATGTGGACCATAAACCCTGGTAATCAGAGTGCGTGCATATTAACTGCTTAGCCACCCCAGGCTCCTGATTTGTGTTTTTTATCAAATTAAAATTTAATTTGTCTATGGGATTTCATTCCAGGCTTTCACAATGAGATGAGTACTTAGTTGATATTACTTGAAAAATACATCACTATTTGAATAATTTATGGAGAGGCGGAGAATCGCTGTAAGATAGAGTAAATATTTCAAGCTTCCCATTCAAAAGGGTAAGTCCCGATTTTTGTTTTTATTAGGTCGTGGATTCTACACGACTTCGATCTATAGGACATGAAGAAACCTGGATAGAAAACGCATTAAAGTGTCTCTAAGCCTAAATCAACCGGTTTGTAGTTTTAGTTGATTTTGCTTGCTTGTCGTCATAGAATTTTAATCACCCCCCAGAGGAAATCCTGATAGGGGTGGGACTCGTTACTTTGATTACGCATCAGCTAGGTTCATAAGATAAGTTCGTTTATTTAGATTTCATGTTTTCCGTGAAAGACGCGACTGTTTTTGTGGGTTTATTTACATGGACCATTAATTCCCTTCAGTTCCGTTAACTGTAGTCGTGTACGAGTTAGGTTTAAGGGATATTAGCGTAAAAACATCACGAGACATCATTTGTTCCTAACTTGTAAAACTACAAATAAGAGAATGGAGAACGTGAACGTACCAGTGTGACAAGCTCAATCACATAGCACAAAAGCTTTGGTTTCTTTCTGTTTCTACCTTCTTCTAAGAAGTGGCTTTTGTTTCGGTACCTGTTTATGTTGTTTTTACGTTGGACAGCTTTTACAAGCACGAGCCCTCAGGGCTAACCTGAAGTCTTTCTCTCTCTCTCCGTTTCTTTTCTTTTTCATTGGGTAAAGTGCCTGAATGCATCTTTAACTCCCCTCGGGGGTGTGGGGGGATGGAGTGGAAAGAAGGAAATAACGACGTTAAATGAGTGAATTATGCGCCATATTACGATGAAACAAACCATGTAATAATAAACACGTGTACATCTTGCATCTTGGCACCCCTGTTTCAAGAATCTTTAGAAAAACTAGGTTGGTTCCGCTTCGTCAAAGAGATGCATTTTTAGCACCCGGGAGGTAGGAGGGGTGCTAAATAACCGTATTCACCTACACCTCAACAAGTTTCTTTTGATATTTTGTACGTATGTTCTAACAAGCTAAAGTGTAGATAGACTAGACATCAGTAAATATGTTTTACCTTTTATCATTCCTTGTTTTCTGGTCAAATGTTTCTTAAAAACTCGGGATATTCTGACTGTGCCGAGAGTCGAGCCAAAAAAAAGAAGAGAAATAATATAATAATAACATAAAAAATATTGTCTAAAGAGAACAGTTTTTATTGACAGAAGCTTCTTTGTGCACGTGAGAGGCTAGAGCTCATTTAACGGAAACTCTAGGTAGTTTGTTGGGTTGCTTGGCTGCGTCTAATGTGTTTTAGGTCTACCAATATACTACTAGCACAGGGAAAGCTTATATAAAAGCTCTATTGTTCCCAGTCTATTGTACTGGATAGCCGGCCTTTTCTTTGCCAGTCCTGTTCAGCTTAACATATTTGCATCAGTGCAGTGGGCATACGAACAAACGCAAGGATACGGCGTGCTGAGAGCAGAACAACGTACAACCAGCCAACAGTCGTGAGTAGGAAGGAAATTCTGCTTGTGGTCTTGTCGATGTGTGCTTTGTTGTGTTATTTCTCTTTCAGCCTATTGATCCATGAAGTAGTTCTGGTAAACGGCAACATTATTTCGTATTAAATCACCTAATATCCCTATAGGATAGAGGTCACTAACAGTATATTAGTTTCAAACTCTGCTATTGTATCATCTTGTGATCACCTGATGATGACTTTGTGAAGAAAACAGGAATCGTTAACATTAGTTTCAAACTGTGTTACTGTGCCATCTTGTGATCACCTGATGACCTTGTGAAGAGAACAGGAATCGCTAATATTAGTTTCAAACGGTGTGACTGCAACATCTTGTGATCACCTGATGACCTTGTGAAGAAACTAAGATCCGCTAATATTAGTTTCCAACTGTTACTGCAACATCTTGTGGTCACATGAAGACCTTGTGAAGAAAGAACACAAGTAAGGGAGCTTACAATCGAATGATTAACTGGTGAGCACGTGAATCGCACACGTAGTACGTGATAAATGTGCTAAGTTTTATTACACAGACGTTTCTGACTCGTTCTAAGAGGTAGGTGGTCCTGCATTTGAACAGTTAGTTGACACAAAACGAGCATTTTCGATAACTGCTGTACACAAATCATCTTTCTGCATATTCTGTTAGGTAGTTAGTGTTACTCTTGACAATTTATAGTAACGTGTGTCAGACAATTTTGTTTCGCGATGTCAGTAACGGAATATTTAGACATTTGATACTAACAGCATATAGAGAATTTGATTATAAAACACGAAATTATTTCTTTAGTATATACGATGTTTAGATATCCTATCATAACTCTTAGAACTTGAATTTAAGATACAGTATTCCTTGTGGCACACATCTGTAAAGTTTAGAATTTGACGCAGAATGTGACATTCACAATCCGTTATGTGACAAAAATATGGCGTGTTAAGCACTCTGACACGGGACACAATATGGTGTAATACATATTCCGGTACGTGAAAAACTCTCTTTTGTGCGACATAGAATGTAATGTATTCAAATCTATGGCATGTGACACAGTATAATATGTAAAATATTTTGGCATGTGAAACTAGTATTAAAAATAATTTTGAAAACGTAGACTTGTGTTCTGATAGACATTATTGTGGCTAGAGTTTAAGGCTTGGAATTGGAATCCATTAATCAATAGTTTGGAGAGAGTTCAGAAAACTTTGGTTTTAGATGTGACAATAAATAATGTAGATTGAATTTTGATCAGTTGTATTATTTCCCCACAGAGGTCTCTCGATTGTGAAAACCGCACACAAGTAATATTTGCCTATAGCGGTTCATTGATTGTTCAGAGTACTATGTAAGTGGCAAATTAAAGATGCTTTCTATTAGGTTGTTATTTGTATTATTTTAAATGTAAATCAGTATTTTAATAAACATACTCGGTATGGTTCTTAAACAACCGGCTGCTCTCATTAAAACATTATTAGAACCTAGTTTCTTGCTTAGTATATAGTTTTAGTAATAATTCTGGAAACACGATGATTTCAGTTCACTGACTTTTATCGATTTACATATTTGTTATATCTTGGAAGTTATAAGTGTTATCGCTAGCGCCATCTTTGCACACGTACTTAAAATGTCGTACTAAATACCCTATAATTATTCATAGTTTTATATATGTTTCAAAACAATAGTATCCATCTTTCGAGGATGACGTCATTCTCGCGGTATCTTTATCAAAATATTTATTTTGTATGTCCTAACTTTTTAAATGAACAATACATGTTACATTTGATGAAGAAGGTGTAAAGTGTATTCTTAAAAACCTGAAATACTGTATATAATACCAAGAACGGGCAAAAAACTAAAAAAAAAACAATTCGTTGACGCACGTGAAGTGAGATTAGAATATATAAAGAAATTTGCAAATTTACGTGGATAAAGCGAGATATTGTTGATCATTGTTTTACCTAAAAAGTTATCTGCTGAAAATGTCACCAGTTTTAAGTTTCTAATTACGAAACCCGCCATAAAGGACATCAGTATTAATCAAAGAAAACTAGAAGATATATAGTTAGTGTACATGAAGTTTGGTTTAGTGCTAATAAGGTCAAAACTGGACAGTGTTGGTTATAGCGCTACTCTGGTGAAAACTGTAATATTATTTGCCTATAATGCTAATCTGGTGAAAATTATAATACTGTTTAGTTACAGCGCTAATCAAGTTAACGTTAGTCGTACATAAACAACACCAATTCAAAATCAGTACTCAGACACACGTTAAAAGTCGAGAAGAAAAAAAGGAATATCGGTTTAGAAGTTAGTATAACAATAAATCTCATTGGATTTATTGTTAAACAAAGATTGTAATAGTTTTGTTGTATTTATCAAGATTGTTATGTCAGCCAAAAGAGACTCAGTTTAATAAAATAAATACGCTTTAAATCGTAAATTGTTGCGAAGAGTTCATTAATAAACCAAACTACTGTCTGAACAACAGAGATCGTGTTTCTACGATAAAAGCGACCGTAGATAAAAAATCATCAGATTTTTAGTATAGGCACCTAACCGTTAAGTTAGGACAGGTGTTATATATCGATGGTTCGGAGATTAAGTTATGTTTTTGCTGAAAGGAATAATGATTAAGTAATGTATTTTGTTTCGAAAATATAAAATAATAACTTGCATATCGAAATGAAAATGCTAGTATTGGTACGAGTTAGAAAGACATGTTAGGGCTAGGATAAGTTGATTTTCAAACTAAAGTTTCTGTACTTTATTTAAAATTCTGATATTGATGTTTAGCTCATTGAGAAATCGAGTATCTGTATTGATCCTTAGCGTAGCCGCATACACACTTGTATCCAGACTACTATGAAGGAGTAAAACCCTTCCAAGATTCCACACAAACCACAGTGTTAGCTGTACATGTTTCACAATACAAGATCTAGATCCCCAGTTCTATGAGCCGTCTTCTCCGCGGTTTTTTTTCTGGCTTTCTAAATATATAGGAAAGGATGGCTCAACGGTGGCCAAGTGTGGTACCTGCCTAAACTTCAACTCTTCTACTTTTTTAAAAAGAGGAACGAAGTGCAACCAACCTTCTAAACTTCACATCTTCATAGCCGAGCACTGATTTGTTTGTTGGGCCACTCTTTTACCAACGAATAGTGGGATGGACCGTAACATAATAACACCTCCACTACTGAAGAGCGAACTTGTTTGGTGCGACGGGGATTCGAACTAACTACCTGGCGATGTCGTGCCCCGAACACTGATGAGAGGGAGTTTTTTTTTGGGAGGGAGTAGCATATTTTCATTCAACTGCCATAGGTGGACCGTATCCCATACCCCGAATCGGTAATCAATGAAACCCCTCTTTAACCCACCTAACACCTCGAACTCTGTTTTATTGAAATCCATTTAAACTAACATAGCTAGTTTTTGGTTGTACTGTGAGTTTAATGTCCTTTCTCGTCTCTTACACTTGAAGCTAGTTAGTGGTTCTGTTAACGAAATTCCTCTACGTATTGTACAATAGCATTATACGAATTAAAGCATTACGTAAAAGTACATCAGTGATTCGTTACTCTGTTATTACTCTACATTTCACTAAATGTTTGCAGCTACTGTTAAGTCTAGAAATACCTCGTTGTTCCAGTAAAATAGTATTTGTAGATAAAACGCTCTGTTTAGTTGGTTCTCTCTGCTTGCAGTGAGGCCTAACCAGAGAAAGCTCTAATTCTTATTCCTCAGAGGCACGTTCGTTTACAATGGTTACAACATTTAAAATGGATGTTAAGAGAGCATAACGAGCGAGTTACAATAACGGCAACATGCACCATAAAAATCTTGTACTTATGTAATATAATCTTAAAATGTGTTTTGAAACCTTCTCTTGAGTCTCTTCAGTCTCGCTTCCAAACTAGACGTCGCTGAACGTGAACTGATAAACTAGACGGAAGGCATTGATGATGTTGTGAAAACACGTAGATTCAAGAACTCTTGATAGAAGTGAATAAACCCTACAACCCGATCGCTTTCGAAATATGGACCTTTCTTCATCAGGGTCAAATTGGGTCACAAGGCAGACAGTCAACAGTACTCAAAACCACCAACTCTTGGGCCTCTCACCTCTGACCGAATAGTGTACAGTACAGATGCGCGAAGCCTGGATCTCGCAAGTCTGTGCACGCTTATCAAAAAGCAACAAGCAGAACCTGACCCTTGGGAAGACATTTTGATTTAATAGAACACAATGTTTCGCGCATAAAGACCACAAAACGTGTAGTAAAGACTTAATCACATCTATTAGTTCTAGGAAATAGGGTAGTTCATTTGTTTGTGTTTGAATTTCGTGCAAAGCTACACGAGGGCTATCTGTGCTAGCCATCCCTAATTTTGCAATGAAAAACTAGAGGGAATAACTGAAGTATTATCTTTTTATTAGTAGGGTATATGTTGTTTTACAGTTTGGTATCTGAATACGAGAAAATAATTTCTTATGCAACACTGTTTTAGAAATTTCAATCCCCGCTGGTACAGCAATAAATCTACGGATTTACAGTATTAAAATAAGGGGTCGATTCCCCTCGGTGAACACAGCAGATAGCCCGATGTGGCTTTCCTATAAGAATAACACGCACGAGAAACTTCACTGTGAATTAATATTTATACCATGAAAACATCTTTAAAAAATAGTAATCTGACATAAACAAAATACATTATAATACTCTCAAATAACGGCAGGTGGCGGTCGCAATGATAACACGTCTTAACAAATGTATCGCTTTAAACTAAACTGAATACACTATAATGATTTAAAATAACAGCAGGTAGCGTTTGTATAATGAAACACCTCACCAAACATACTGCTTTAATCTAAACTTAATACATCATAATGCTAGATAATAACGGCAGGTAGCATTAAAGGTCAAAGTGTATTTTTTTCAATGGAATGTCAGAACGTCTGTAAAGAGGCATTTAACTTTATTACTTCTCTTCGAAACTTTAGCGGTCAACATAGCTTGACCAGCTATATGGGCATTTAATTATG
>NC_134837.1:131258833-131371556 GCF_004210375.1 Tachypleus tridentatus
TGATAACCACCAATCTGATCCTAAATAACAATTTAAATGATAGCCACTTCAATGCAGTCTAACTAACAATTTAAATAATAACCACCAATCTGATCCTAACTAACTTTTAGTGAGTAACCACTCATCTTATCCTTAATGACAATTTAAATGATAACCACCAGCCTGATGCTAACTAACAATTTAAATGATAACCACCAATCTGATCCCAAAACTAACAATTTAAATGATAACCACCAATCTGATCCCTAACTAACAATTTAAATTGATAACCACCAATCTGATCACAACTAACAATTTAAAAATTAACAATCGGTCTGAATCTAACTAACAATTTAAATGATAACCACTAATCTGATCTAACTAACAATTTAAATGATAACCACCAATACAATCCTAACTAACAATTTAAATGATAACCACCAATCTGATCCTTAACTAACAATTTAAATGATAACCACACAATCTGATCCTAACTAACAATTTAAGTGATAACCACCAATCTGATCCTAACTAACAACAATTTAAATGATAACCACCAATCTGATCCTAACTAACAATTTAAATGATAACCACCAATCTGATCCTAACTAACAATTTAAATGATAACCACCAATCTGATCCTAAATAACAATTTAAATGATAACCACCAATCTGATCCTAACTAACAATTTAAATAGTAACCACCAATCTGATCTAACTAACAATTTAAGTGATAACCACCAATCTGATCCTAACTAACAATTTAAATGATAAACCACCAATCTGTTTCCTAACTACCAATCTTTAAATGACAATTTAGTCTGATAACCACCAATCTGATCCTAAATAACAATTTAAATGATAACCACCAGTCTGATCCTAACTAACAATTTAAATGATAACCACCAATCTGATCCTAACTAACAATTTAAGTGATAACCACAAATCTGATCCTAACTAACAATTTAGTAACCACCAATCTGACCTAATCTGAACAATTTAAATGATAACCACCAATCTGATCCTAAATAACAATTTAAATGATAACCACCAATTTGATCCTAAACTAACAATTTAAATGATAACCACCAATCTGATCTAACTAACAATTTAAATGATAACCACCATCTGATCCTACAAAACAATTTAAATGATAACCACCAATCTGATCTAACTAACAATTTAAATGATAACCACCAATCTGATCCTAACTAACAATTTAAATGATAACCACTAATCTGATCCTAACTGACAATTTAAATGATAACCACCAATCTAATCCTAAATAACAATTTAAATGATAACCACCAATCTGATCCTAACTAACAATTTAAATGATAACCACCAATCAAGTCACAACTAACAATTTAAATGATAACCACCAATCTGATCCTAACTAACAATTTAAATGATAACCACCAATCTGATCCTAACTAACAATTTAAATGATAACCACCAATCTGATCCTAACTAACAATTTAAATGATAACCACCAATCTGATCCTAACTAACAATTTAAGTGATAACCACCAGCCTGATCTAACTAACAATTTAAATGATAACCACCAATCTGATCCTAACTAACAATTTAAGTGATAACCACCAATCTGATCCTAAAAACTGACAATTTAAATGATAACCACCAATCTGATCCTAAACTAACAATTTAAATGATAACCACCAATCTGATCCTAACTAACAATTTAAATGATAACCACCAATCTGATCCTAACTAACAATTTAAATGATAACCACCAATCTGATCTAAAATAACAATTTAAATGATAACCACCAATCTGATCCTAACTAACAATTTAAATGATAACCACCAATCTGATCCTAACTAACAATTTAAATGATAACCACCAATCTGATCCTAACTAACAATTTAAATGATAACCACCATTCTGATCCTAACTGACAATTTAAATGATAACCACCAATCTAATTCCTAACAATTTAAGTGATAACCACCAATCTGATACTAACTAACAATTTAAATGATAACCACCAATCTGATCCTAACTGACAATTTAAATGATAACCACCAATCTGATCTAACTAACAATTTAAATGATAACCACCAATCTGATCTAAATAACAATTTAAATGATAACCACCAATCTGATCTAACTAACAATTTAAATGATAACCACCAGCCTGATCCTAACAATTTAAATGATAACCACCAATCTGATCCTAACTAACAATTTAAATGATAACCACCAATCTGATCTAACTAACAATTTAAATGATAACCACCAATCTGATCCTAAATAACAATTTAAATGATAACCACCAATCTGATCCTAACTAACAATTTAAATGATAACCACCAATCTGATCCTAACTAACAATTTAAATGATAACCACCAATCTGATCCCTAACAATTTAAATGATAACCACCACCTAACAATTTAAATGATAACCACCAATCTGATCCTAACAATTTAAATGATAACCACCAATCTGATCCTAACTAACAATTTAAATGATAACCACCAATCTGATCCTAACTAACAATTTAAATGATAACCACCAATCTGATCCTAAATAACAATTTAAATGATAACCACCAATCTGATCTTAAATAACAATTTAAAGTGATAACCACCAGCCTGATCATAATTAACAATTTAAATGATAACCACCAACCTGATCCTAACTAACAATTTAAATGATAACCACCAATCTGATCCTAACTAACAATTTAAATGATAACCACCAGTCTGATCCTAAATAACAATTTAAATGATAACCACCAATCTGATCCTAACTAACAATTTAAAGTGATAACCACCAATCTGATCTAACTAACAATTTAAATGATAACCACCAATCTGATCCTAACTAACAATTTAAATGATAACCACCAATCTGATCTAACTAACAATTTAAATGATAACCACCAATCTGATCTAACTAACAATTTAAATGATAACCACCAATCTGATCCTAATAACAATTTAAATGATAACCACCAATCTGATCCTAACTAACAATTTAAATGATAACCACCAATCTGATCCTAAATAACAATTTAAATGATAACCACCAATCTGATCCTAACTAACAATTTAAATGATAACCACCAATCTGATCCTAACTAACAATTTAAATGATAACCACCAATCTGATCCTAACTAACAATTTAAATGATAACCACCAATCTGATCTAACTAACAATTTAAATGATAACCACCAATCTGATCCTAACTAACAATTTAAATGATAACCACCAATCTGATCCTAACTAACAATTTAAATGATAACCACCAATCTGATCCTAACTAACAATTTAAATGATAACCACCAATCTGATCCTAACTAACAATTTAAATGATAACCACCAATCTGATCCTAACTAACAATTTAAATGATAACCACCAATCTGATCTAACTAACAATTTAAATGATAACCACCAATCTGATCTAACTAACAATTTAAATGATAACCACCAATCTGATCCTAACTAACAATTTAAATGATAACCACCAATCTGATCCTAACTAACAATTTAAATGATAACCACCAATCTGATCTAACTAACAATTTAAATGATAACCACCAATCTGATCTAAACTAACAATTTAAATGATAACCACCAATCTGATCCTAACTAACAATTTAAATGATAACCACCAATCTGATCCTAACTAACAATTTAAATGATAACCACCAATCTGATCCTAAATAACAATTTAAATGATAACCACCTGATCCTAACTAACAATTTAAATGATAACCACCAATCTGATCTAACTAACAATTTAAATGATAACCACCAATCTGATCCTAACTAACAATTTAAATGATAACCACCAATCTGATCCTAACTAACAATTTAAATGATAACCACCAATCTGATCTAACTAACAATTTAAATGATAACCACCAATCTGATCCTAAATAACAATTTAAATGATAACCACCAATCTGATCCTAACTAACAATTTAAATGATAACCACCAATCTGATCCTAAATAACAATTTAAATGATAACCACCAATCTGATCCTAACTAACAATTTAAATGATAACCACCAATCTGATCTAAATAACAATTTAAATGATAACCACCAATCTGATCTAACTAACAATTTAAATGATAACCACCAATCTGATCCTAACTAACAATTTAAATGATAACCACCAATCTGATCCTAACTAACAATTTAAATGATAACCACCAATCTGATCCTAAATAACAATTTAAATGATAACCACCAATCTGATCCTAACTAACAATTTAAATGATAACCACCAATCTGATCCTAACTAACAATTTAAATGATAACCACCAATCTGATCCTAAATAACAATTTAAATGATAACCACCAATCTGATCCTAACTAACAATTTAAATGATAACCACCAATCTGATCCTAAATAACAATTTAAATGATAACCACCAATCTGATCTAACTAACAATTTAAATGATAACCACCAATCTGATCCTAACTAACAATTTAAATGATAACCACCAATCTGATCCTAAATAACAATTTAAATGATAACCACCAATCTGATCTAACTAACAATTTAAATGATAACCACCAATCTGATCCTAACTAACAATTTAAATGATAACCACCAATCTGATCTAACTAACAATTTAAATGATAACCACCAATCTGATCTAACTAACAATTTAAATGATAACCACCAATCTGATCTAACTAACAATTTAAATGATAACCACCAATCTGATCCTAACTAACAATTTAAATGATAACCACCAATCTGATCCTAACTAACAATTTAAATGATAACCACCAATCTGATCCTAACTAACAATTTAAATGATAACCACCAATCTGATCTAACTAACAATTTAAATGATAACCACCAATCTGATCCTAACTAACAATTTAAATGATAACCACCAATCTGATCCTAACTAACAATTTAAATGATAACCACCAATCTGATCCTAAATAACAATTTAAATGATAACCACCAATCTGATCTAACTAACAATTTAAATGATAACCACCAATCTGATCCTAACTAACAATTTAAATGATAACCACCCAATCTGATCCTAACTAACAATTTAAATGATAACCACCAATCTGATCCTAAATAACAATTTAAATGATAACCACCAATCTGATCCTAACTAACAATTTAAATGATAACCACCAATCTGATCCTAAATAACAATTTAAATGATAACCACCAATCTGATCTAACTAACAATTTAAATGATAACCACCAATCTGATCCTAACTAACAATTTAAATGATAACCACCAATCTGATCCTAACTAACAATTTAAATGATAACCACCAATCTGATCTAACTAACAATTTAAAGTGATAACCACCAGCCTGATCCTAACTAACAATTTAAATGATAACCACCAATCTGATCGTAACTAACAATTTAAATGATAACCACCAATCTGATCCTAACTAACAATTTAAATGATAACCACCAATCTGAGTCTAAATCTGATCAATCTGAACTAACAATTTAAATGATAACCACCAATCTGATCCTAACTAACAATTTAAATGATAACCACCAATCTGATCTAAATAACAATTTAAATGATAACCACCAATCTGATCCTAAATAACAATTTAAATGATAACCACCAATCTGATCCTAAATAACAATTTAAATGATAACCACCAATCTGATCTAACTAACAATTTAAATGATAACCACCAATCTGATCCTAACTAACAATTTAAATGATAACCACCAATCTGATCCTAACTAACAATTTAAATGATAACCACCAATCTGATCTAACTAACAATTTAAATGATAACCACCAATCTGATCCTAAATAACAATTTAAATGATAACCACCAATCTGATCCTAACTAACAATTTAAATGATAACCACCAATCTGATCTAAACTAACAATTTAAATGATAACCACCAATCTGATCTAACTAACAATTTAAATGATAACCACCAATCTGATCCTAACTAACAATTTAAATGATAACCACCAATCTGATCCTAAATAACAATTTAAATGATAACCACCAATCTGATCTAACTAACAATTTAAATGATAACCACCAATCTGATCCTAACTAACAATTTAAATGATAACCACCAATCTGATCCTAACTAACAATTTAAATGATAACCACCAATCTGATCCTAACTAACAATTTAAATGATAACCACCAATCTGATCCTAAATAACAATTTAAATGATAACCACCAATCTGATCTAACTAACAATTTAAATGATAACCACCAATCTGATCCTAACTAACAATTTAAATGATAACCACCAATCTGATCCTAACTAACAATTTAAATGATAACCACCAATCTGATCCTAACTAACAATTTAAATGATAACCACCAACTGATCTAACAATTAAAACTAACAATTTAAATGATAACCACCAATCTGATCCTAACTAACAATTTAAATGATAACCACCAATCTGATCCTAAATAACAATTTAAATGATAACCACCAATCTGATCTGATCCTAACAATTTAAATGATAACCACCAATCTGATCTAACTAACAATTTAAATGATAACCACCAATCTGATCCTAACTAACAATTTAAATGATAACCACCAATCTGATCTAACTAACAATTTAAATGATAACCACCAATCTGATCCTAACTAACAATTTAAATGATAACCACCAATCTGATCCTAACTAACAATTTAAATGATAACCACCAATCTGATCCTAACTAACAATTTAAATGATAACCACCAATCTGATCCTAACTAACAATTTAAATGATAACCACCAATCTGATCTCAAATAACAATTTAAATGATAACCACCAATCTGATCCTAACTAACAATTTAAATGATAACCACCAATCTGATCCTAACTAACAATTTAAATGATAACCACCAATCTGATCTAACTAACAATTTAAATGATAACCACCAATCTGATCCTAGTAACAATTTGATAACCACCAATCTGATCCTAACTAACAATTTAAATGATAACCACCAATCTGATCTAAATAACAATTTAAATGATAACCACCAATCTGATCCTAACTAACAATTTAAATGATAACCACCAATCTGATCCTAAATAACAATTTAAGTGATAACCACCAATCTGATCCTAACTAACAATTTAAATGATAACCACCAATCTGATCCTAACTAACAATTTAAATGATAACCACCAATCTGATCCTAACTAACAATTTAAATGATAACCACCAATCTGATCCTAAATAACAATTTAAATGATAACCACCAATCTGATCCTAACTAACAATTTAAATGATAACACCAATCTGATCTTAACTAACAATTTAAATGATAACCACCAATCTGATCCTAACTAACAATTTAAGTGATAACCACCAATCTGATCCTAACTAACAATTTAAATGATAACCACCAATCTGATCCTAACTAACAATTTAAATGATAACCACCAATCTGATCCTAAATAACAATTTAAATGATAACCACCAATCTGATCCTAACTAACAATTTAAATGATAACCACCAATCTGATCCTAACTAACAATTTAAATGATAACCACCAATCTGATCCTAACTAACAATTTAAATGATAACCACCAATCTGATCCTAACTAACAATTTAAATGATAACCACCAATCTGATCCTAACAGTTTAAATGATAACCACCAATCTGATCCTAACTAACAATTTAAATGATAACCACCAATCTGATCCTAACTAACAATTTAAATGATAACCACCAATCTGATCCTAACTAACAATTTAAATGATAACCACCAATCTGATCCTAAATAACAATTTAAATGATAACCACCAATCTGATCCTAACTAACAATTTAAATGATAACCACCAATCTGATCCTAACTAACAATTTAAATGATAACCACCAATCTGATCCTAACTAACAATTTAAATGATAACCACCAATCTGATCCTAACTAACAATTTAAATGATAACCACCAATCTGATCTAACTAACAATTTAAATGATAACCACCAATCTGATCCTAACTAACAATTTAAATGATAACCACCAATCTGATCCTAAATAACAATTTAAATGATAACCACCAATCTGATCCTAACTAACAATTTAAATGATAACCACCAATCTGATCCTAACTAACAATTTAAATGATAACCACCAATCTGATCCTAAATAACAATTTAAATGATAACCACCAATCTGATCTAACTAACAATTTAAATGATAACCACCAATCTGATCTAAATAACAATTTAAATGATAACCACCAATCTGATCTAACTAACAATTTAAATGATAACCACCAATCTGATCCTAACTAACAATTTAAATGATAACCTCTAATTTGATCCTAACTGACAATATAAATGATAACCACCAATCTAATCAAAATAACAATATGAATGATAACCACCAATCTGATCCTAACTAACAATTTAAATGATAACCACCAATCTGATCTAACTAACAATTTAAATGATAACCACCAATCTGATCCTAACTAACAATTTAAATGATAACCACCAATCTGATCCTAACTAACAATTTAAATGATAACCACCAATCTGATCCTAAATAACAATTTAAATGATAACCACCAATCTGATCTAACTAACAATTTAAATGATAACCACCAATCTGATCCTAAATAACAATTTAAATGATAACCACCAATCTGATCCTAAATAACAATTTAAATGATAACCACCAATCTGATCCTAACTAACAATTTAAATGATAACCACCAATCTGATCCTAACTAACAATTTAAATGATAACCACTAATCTGATCCTAACTAACAATTTAAATGATAACCACCAATCTGATCTAAATAACAATTTAAATGATAACCACCAATCTGATCCTAACTAACAATTTAAATGATAACCACCAATCTGATCCTAACTAACAATTTAAATGATAACCACCAATCTGATCCTAACTAACAATTTAAATGATAACCACCAATCTGATCCTAACTAACAATTTAAATGATAACCACCAATCTGATCCTAAATAACAATTTAAATGATAACCACCAATCTGATCCTAACTAACAATTTAAATGATAACCACCAATCTGATCCTAACTAACAATTTAAATGATAACCACCAATCTGATCCTAAATAACAATTTAAATGATAACCACCAATCTGATCTAACTAACAATTTAAATGATAACCACCAATCTGATCCTAAACTAACAATTTAAATGATAACCACCAATCTGATCCTAAATAACAATTTAAATGATAACCACCAATCTGATCCTAATAACAATTTAAATGATAACCACCAATCTGATCCTAACTAACAATTTAAATGATAACCACCAATCTGATCTAACTAACAATTTAAATGATAACCACCAATCTGATCCTAATAACAATTTAAATGATAACCACCAATCTGATCCTAACTAACAATTTAAGTGATAACCACCAATCTGATCCTAACTAACAATTTAAATGATAACCACCAATCTGATCCTAAATAACAATTTAAATGATAACCACCAATCTGATCTAACTAACAATTTAAATGATAACCACCAATCTGATCCTAACTAACAATTTAAATGATAACCACCAATCTGATCTAAACATCTGATCCTAAATAACAATTTAAATGATAACCACCAATCTGATCCTAACTAACAATTTAAATGATAACCACCAATCTGATCCTAACTAACAATTTAAATGATAACCACCAATCTGATCTAACTAACTAACAATTTAAATGATAACCACCAATCTGATCCTAACTAACAATTTAAATGATAACCACCAATCTGATCCTAACTAACAATTTAAATGATAACCACCAATCTGATCCTAAATAACAATTTAAATGATAACCACCAATCTGATCCTAACTAACAATTTAAATGATAACCACCAATCTGATCCTAACTAACAATTTAAATGATAACCACCAATCTGATCCTAAATAACAATTTAAATGATAACCACCAATCTGATCCTAACTAACAATTTAAATGATAACCACCAATCTGATCCTAACTAACAATTTAAATGATAACCACCAATCTGATCCTAACTAACAATTTAAATGATAACCACCAATCTGATCCTAACTAACAATTTAAATGATAACCACCAATCTGATCCTAAATAACAATTTAAATGATAACCACCAATCTGATCCTAACTAACAATTTAAATGATAACCACCAATCTGATCCTAAATAACAATTTAAATGATAACCACCAATCTGATCCTAACTAACAATTTAAATGATAACCACCAATCTGATCCTAACTAACAATTTAAATGATAACCACCAATCTGATCCTAACTAACAATTTAAATGATAACCACCAATCTGATCCTAATAACAATTTAAATGATAACCACCAACTGATTAACAATTTAAATGATAACCACCAATCTGATCTAAATAACAATTTAAATGATAACCACCAATCTGATCCTAACTAACAATTTAAATGATAACCACCAATCTGATCCTAACTAACAATTTAAATGATAACCACCAATCTGATCCTAAATAACAATTTAAATGATAACCACCAATCTGATCTAACTAACAATTTAAATGATAACCACCAATCTGATCCTAACTAACAATTTAAATGATAACCACCAATCTGATCTAACTAACAATTTAAATGATAACCACCAATCTGATCTAACTAACAATTTAAATGATAACCACCAATCTGATCCTAAATAACAATTTAAATGATAACCACCAATCTGATCTAACTAACAATTTAAATGATAACCACCAATCTGATCCTAAATAACAATTTAAATGATAACCACCAATCTGATCTAACTAACAATTTAAATGATAACCACCAATCTGATCCTAACTAACAATTTAAATGATAACCACCAATCTGATCCTAAATAACAATTTAAATGATAACCACCAATCTGATCCTAACTAACAATTTAAATGATAACCACCAATCTGATCCTAACTAACAATTTAAATGATAACCACCAATCTGATCCTAACTAACAATTTAAATGATAACCACCAATCTGATCCTAACTAACAATTTAAATGATAACCACCAATCTGATCCTAACTAACAATTTAAATGATAACCACCAATCTGATCCTAACTAACAATTTAAATGATAACCACCAATCTGATCTAACTAACAATTTAAATGATAACCACCAATCTGATCTAACTAACAATTTAAATGATAACCACCAATCTGATCCTAACTAACAATTTAAATGATAACCACCAATCTGATCTAAATAACAATTTAAATGATAACCACCAATCTGATCTAAATAACAATTTAAATGATAACCACCAATCTGATCCTAACTAACAATTTAAATGATAACCACCAATCTGATCCTAACTAACAATTTAAATGATAACCACCAATCTGATCCTAACCACTAACAATTTAAATGATAACCACCAATCTGATCCTAACTAACAATTTAAATGATAACCACCAATCTGATCCTAACTAACAATTTAAATGATAACCACCAACCTGATCCTAAGTTACAATATAAGTGATAACCACCAATCTGATCCTAAATAACAATTTAAATGATAACCACCAATCTGATCCTAACTGACAATTTAAATGATAACCACCAATCTGATCCTAAATAACAATTTAAATGATAACCACCAATCTGATCCTAACTAACAATTTAAATGATAACCACCAATCTGATCCTAACAATTTAAATGATAACCACCAATCTGATCCTAACTAACAATTTAAATGATAACCACCAATCTGATCTAACTAACAATTTAAATGATAACCACCAATCTGATCCTAACTAACAATTTAAGTGATAACCACCAATCTGATACTAACAATTTAAATGATAACCACCAATCTGATCCTAACTAACAATTTAAATGATAACCACCAATCTGATCTAACTAACTAATGATAACCACAATTTAACAATTAAATAACCACCAATCTGATCCTAACTAACAATTTAAATGATAACCACCAATCTGATCTAACTAACAATTTAAATGATAACCACCAATCTGATCCTAACTAACAATTTAAATGATAACCACCAATCTGATCCTAACTAACAATTTAAATGATAACCACCAATCTGATCCTAACTAACAATTTAAATGATAACCACCAATCTGATCCTAACTAACAATTTAAATGATAACCACCAATCTGATCTAACTAACAATTTAAATGATAACCACCAATCTGATCCTAACTAACAATTTAAATGATAACCACCAATCTGATCCTAAATAACAATTTAAATGATAACCACCAATCTGATCCTAAATAACAATTTAAATGATAACCACCAATCTGATCCTAACTAACAATTTAAATGATAACCACCAATCTGATCCTAACAATTTAAATGATAACCACCAATCTGATCCTAACTAACAATTTAAATGATAACCACCAATCTGATCCTAACTAACAATTTAAATGATAACCACCAATCTGATCCTAACTAACAATTTAAATGATAACCACCAATCTGATCCTAACTAACAATTTAAATGATAACCACCAATCTGATCCTAACTAACAATTTAAATGATAACCACCAATTTAAAATTTAAATAACCACCAATCTGATCCTAACTAACAATTTAAATGATAACCACCAATCTGATCCTAACTAACAATTTAAATGATAACCACCAATCTGATCCTAACTAACAATTTAAATGATAACCATCAATCTGATCCTAACTAACAATTTAAATGATAACCACCAATCTGATCTAACTAACAATTTAAATGATAACCACCAATCTGATCCTAACTAACAATTTAAATGATAACCACCAATCTGATCCTAACTAACAATTTAAATGATAACCACCAATCTGATCCTAACTAACAATTTAAATGATAACCACCAATCTGATCCTAAATAACAATTTAAATGATAACCACCAATCTGATCCTAACTAACAATTTAAATGATAACCACCAATCTGATCCTAACTAACAATTTAAATGATAACCACCAATCTGATCCTAACTAACAATTTAAATGATAACCACCAATCTGATCCTAACTAACAATTTAAATGATAACCACCAATCTGATCTAACTAACAATTTAAATGATAACCACCAATCTGATCTAACTAACAATTTAAATGATAACCACCAATCTGATCCTAAATAACAATTTAAATGATAACCACCAATCTGATCCTAACTAACAATTTAAATGATAACCACCAATCTGATCTAACTAACAATTTAAATGATAACCACCAATCTGATCCTAACTAACAATTTAAATGATAACCACCAATCTGATCCTAACTAACAATTTAAATGATAAACACCATTCTGATCCTAACTAACAATTTAAATGATAACCACCAATCTGATCCTAAATAACAATTTAAATGATAACCACCAATCTGATCCTAACTAACAATTTAAATGATAACCACCAATCTGATCCTAACTAACAATTTAAATGATAACCTCTAATTTGATCCTAACTGACAATATAAATGATAACCACCAATCTAATCAAAATAACAATATGAATGATAACCACCAATCTGATCCTAAATAACAATTTAAATGATAACCACCAATCTGATCTAACTAACAATTTAAATGATAATAACCAATCTGATCCTAACTAACAATTTAAATGATAACCACCAATCTGATCCTAACTAACAATTTAAATGATAACCACCAATCTGATCCTAATTAACAATTTAAATGATAACCACCAATCTGATCCTAACTAACAATTTAAATGATAACCACCAATCTGATAACCACCAACTAACAATTTAAATGATAACCACCAATCTGATCCTAACTAACAATTTAAATGATAACCACCAATCTGATCTAAATAACAATTTAAATGATAACCACCAATCTGATCCTAACTAACAATTTAAATGATAACCACCAATCTGATCCTAAATAACAATTTAAATGATAACCACCAATCTGATCCTAACTAACAATTTAAATGATAACCACCAGCCTGATCCTAACTAACAATTTAAATGATAACCACCAATCTGATCCTAACTAACAATTTAAATGATAACCACCAATCTGATCCTAACTAACAATTTAAATGATAACCACCAATCTGATCCTAACTAACAATTTAAATGATAACCACCAATCTGATCCTAAATAACAATTTAAATGATAACCACCAATCTGATCCTAACTAACAATTTAAATGATAACCACCAATCTGATCTAACTAACAATTTAAATGATAACCACCAATCTGATCCTAACTAACAATTTAAATGATAACCACCAATCTGATCCTAACTAACAATTTAAATGATAACCACCAATCTGATCTAACTAACAATTTAAATGATAACCACCAATCTGATCCTAATAACAATTTAAATGATAACCACCAATCTGATCCTAACTAACAATTTAAATGATAACCACCAATCTGATCCTAACTAACAATTTAAATGATAACCACCAATCTGATCCTAACTAACAATTTAAATGATAACCACCAATCTGATCCTAACTAACAATTTAAATGATAACCACCAATCTGATCCTAACTAACAATTTAAATGATAACCACCAATCTGATCCTAACTAACAATTTAAATGATAACCACCAATCTGATCCTAACTAACAATTTAAATGATAACCACCAATCTGATCTAACTAACAATTTAAATGATAACCACCAATCTGATCCTAAATAACAATTTAAATGATAACCACCAATCTGATCCTAACTAACAATTTAAATGATAACCACCAATCTGATCTAACTAACAATTTAAATGATAACCACCAATCTGATCCTAACTAACAATTTAAATGATAACCACCAATCTGATCCTAACTAACAATTTAAATGATAACCACCAATCTGATCCTAACTAACAATTTAAATGATAACCACCAATCTGATCCTAACTAACAATTTAAATGATAACCACCAATCTGATCCTAAATAACAATTTAAGTGATAACCACCAATCTGATCCTAACTAACAATTTAAATGATAACCACCAATCTGATCCTAAATAACAATTTAAATGATAACCACCAATCTGATCCTAACTAACAATTTAAATGATAACCACCAATCTGATCCTAACTAACAATTTAAATGATAACCACCAATCTGATCCTAACTAACAATTTAAATGATAACCACCAATCTGATCCTAACTAACAATTTAAATGATAACCACCAATCTGATCCTAAATAACAATTTAAATGATAACCACCATCCTATAACTGATCCTGATAACTAACAATTTAAATGATAACCACCAATCTGATCTAAATAACAATTTAAATGATAACCACCAATCTGATCCTAACTAACAATTTAAATGATAACCACCAATCTGATCCTAACTAACAATTTAAATGATAACCACCAATCTGATCTAAATAACAATTTAAATGATAACCACCAAACAATTTAAATGATAACCACCAATCTGATCCTAACTAACAATTTAAATGATAACCACCAATCTGATCCTAACTAACAATTTAAATGATAACCACCAATCTGATCCTAACTAACAATTTAAATGATAACCACCAATCTGATCCTAACTAACAATTTAAATGATAACCACCAATCTGATCCTAACTAACAATTTAAATGATAACCACCAATCTGATCTAACTAACAATTTAAATGATAACCACCAATCTGATCTAACTAACAATTTAAATGATAACCACCAATCTGATCCTAACTAACAATTTAAATGATAACCACCAATCTGATCCTAACTAACAATTTAAATGATAACCACCAATCTGATCCTAACTAACAATTTAAATGATAACCACCAATCTGATCCTAACTAACAATTTAAATGATAACCACCAATCTGATCCTAACTAACAATTTAAATGATAACCACCAATCTGATCCTAACTAACAATTTAAATGATAACCACCAATCTGATCCTAACTAACAATTTAAATGATAACCACCAATCTGATCCTAACTAACAATTTAAATGATAACCACCAATCTGATCCTAACTAACAATTTAAATGATAACCACCAATCTGATCTAACTAACAATTTAAATGATAACCACCAATCTGATCTAACTAACAATTTAAATGATAACCACCAATCTGATCCTAACTAACAATTTAAATGATAACCACCAATCTGATCCTAAATAACAATTTAAATGATAACCACCAATCTGATCCTAAATAACAATTTAAATGATAACCACCAATCTGATCCTAACTAACAATTTAAATGATAACCACCAATCTGATCCTAACTAACAATTTAAATGATAACCACCAATCTGATCCTAACTAACAATTTAAATGATAACCACCAATCTGATCCTAACTAACAATTTAAATGATAACCACCAATCTGATCCTAACTAACAATTTAAATGATAACCACCAATCTGATCTAACTAACAATTTAAATGATAACCACCAATCTGACCTAACTAACAATTTAAATGATCTGATCCTAAATAACAATTTAAATGATAACCACCAATCTGATCCTAACTAACAATTTAAATGATAACCACCAATCTGATCTAACTAACAATTTAAATGATAACCACCAATCTGATCCTAACTAACAATTTAAATGATAACCACCAATCTGATCCTAACTAACAATTTAAATGATAACCACCAATCTGATCCTAACTAACAATTTAAATGATAACCACCAATCTGATCTAACTAACAATTTAAATGATAACCACCAATCTGATCCTAACTAACAATTTAAATGATAACCACCAATCTGATCCTAAATAACAATTTAAATGATAACCACCAATCTGATCTAACAATTTAAATGATAACCACCAATCTGATCTAACTAACAATTTAAATGATAACCACCAATCTGATCCTAACTAACAATTTAAATGATAACCACCAATCTGATCCTAACTAACAATTTAAATGATAACCACCAATCTGATCCTAACTAACAATTTAAATGATAACCACCAATCTGATCCTAAATAACAATTTAAATGATAACCACCAATCTGATCCTAACTAACAATTTAAATGATAACCACCAATCTGATCCTAACTAACAATTTAAATGATAACCACCAATCTGATCCTAATAACAATTTAAATGATAACCACCAATCTGATCCTAAATAACAATTTAAATGATAACCACCAATCTGATCCTAACTAACAATTTAAATGATAACCACCAATCTGATCCTAACTAACAATTTAAATGATAACCACCAATAACTGATGACCTCTGAACTAACAATTTAAATGATAACCACCAATCTGATCCTAACTAACAATTTAAATAACCACCACCACTGATCCTAACAATTTAAATGATAACCACCAATCTGATCTAACTAACAATTTAAATGATAACCACCAATCTGATCCTAAATAACAATTTAAATGATAACCACCAATCTGATCCTAACTAACAATTTAAATGATAACCACCAATCTGATCCTAACTAACAATTTAAATGATAACCACCAATCTGATCCTAACTAACAATTTAAATGATAACCACCAATCTGATCCTAACTAACAATTTAAATGATAACCACCAATCTGATCCTAACTAACAATTTAAATGATAACCACCAATCTGATCCTAACTAACAATTTAAATGATAACCACCAATCTGATCTAACTAACAATTTAAATGATAACCACCAATCTGATCCTAACTAACAATTTAAATGATAACCACCAATCTGATCCTAAATAACAATTTAAATGATAACCACCAATCTGATCCTAACTAACAATTTAAATGATAACCACCAATCTGATCCTAACTAACAATTTAAATGATAACCACCAATCTGATCTAACTAACAATTTAAATGATAACCACCAATCTGATCCTAACTAACAATTTAAATGATAACCACCAATCTGATCCTAACTAACAATTTAAATGATAACCACCAGCCTGATAACTAACAATTTAAATGATAACCACCAATCTGATCTAACTAACAATTTAAATGATAACCACCAATCTGATCTAACTAACAATTTAAATGATAACCACCAATCTGATCCTAACTAACAATTTAAATGATAACCACCAATCTGATCCTAACTAACAATTTAAATGATAACCACCAATCTGATCCTAAACTAACAATTTAAATGATAACCACCAATCTGATCCTAACTAACAATTTAAATGATAACCACCAATCTGATCCTAACTAACAATTTAAATGATAACCACCAATCTGATCCTAAATAACAATTTAAATGATAACCACCAATCTGATCCTAACTAACAATTTAAATGATAACCACCAATCTGATCCTAACTAACAATTTAAATGATAACCACCAATCTGATCCTAAACTAACAATTTAAATGATAACCACCAATCTGATCCTAACTAACAATTTAAATGATAACCACCAATCTGATCCTAACTAACAATTTAAATGATAACCACCAATCTGATCTAACTAACAATTTAAATGATAACCACCAATCTGATCCTAATCTAACAATTTAAATGATAACCACCAATCTGATCCTAACTAACAATTTAAATGATAACCACCAATCTGATCCTAACTAACAATTTAAATGATAACCACCAATCTGATCTAACTAACAATTTAAATGATAACCACCAATCTGATCCTAACTAACAATTTAAATGATAACCACCAATCTGATCCTAACTAACAATTTAAATGATAACCACCAATCTGATCCTAAACTAACAATTTAAATGATAACCACCAATCTGATCCTAACTAACAATTTAAATGATAACCACCAATCTGATCCTAACTAACAATTTAAATGATAACCACCAATCTGATCCTAACTAACAATTTAAATGATAACCACCAATCTGATCTAACTAACAATTTAAATGATAACCACCAATCTGATCTAACAATTTAAATAACAATTTAAATGATAACCACCAATAACAATTTAAATGATAACCACCAATCTGATCCTAACTAACAATTTAAATGATAACCACCAATCTGATCCTAACTAACAATTTAAATGATAACCACCAATCTGATCCTAAATAACAATTTAAATGATAACCACCAAACTAACTGATAACCACCAATCTGATCTAACTAACAATTTAAATGATAACCACCAATCTGATCCTAACTAACAATTTAAATGATAACCACCAATCTGATCCTAACTAACAATTTAAATGATAACCACCAATCTGATCCTAAATAACAATTTAAATGATAACCACCAATCTGATCCTAACTAACAATTTAAATGATAACCACCAATCTGATCCTAACTAACAATTTAAATGATAACCACCAATCTGATCCTAACTAACAATTTAAATGATAACCACCAATCTGATCCTAACTAACAATTTAAATGATAACCACCAATCTGATCCTAACTAACAATTTAAATGATAACCACCAATCTGATCCTAACTAACAATTTAAATGATAACCACCAATCTGATCCTAACTAACAATTTAAATGATAACCACCAATCTGATCCTAAATAACAATTTAAATGATAACCACCAATCTGATCCTAACTAACAATTTAAATGATAACCACCAATCTGATCCTAAATAACAATTTAAATGATAACCACCAATCTGATCCTAACTAACAATTTAAATGATAACCACCAATCTGATCTAACTAACAATTTAAATGATAACCACCAATCTGATCCTAACTAACAATTTAAATGATAACCACCAATCTGATCCTAACTAACAATTTAAATGATAACCACCAATCTGATCCTAACTAACAATTTAAATGATAACCACCAATCTGATCCTAACTAACAATTTAAATGATAACCACCAATCTGATCCTAACTAACAATTTAAATGATAACCACCAATCTGATCCTAATCTAACAATTTAAATGATAACCACCAATCTGATCCTAACTAACAATTTAAATGATAACCACCAATCTGATCCTAAATAACAATTTAAATGATAACCACCAATCTGATCCTAAATAACAATTTAAATGATAACCACCAATCTGATCTAACTAACAATTTAAATGATAACCACCAATCTGATCCTAACTAACAATTTAAATGATAACCACCAATCTGATCCTAACTAATAACAATTTAAATGATAACCACCAATCTGATCCTAACTAACAATTTAAATGATAACCACCAATCTGATCCTAACTAACAATTTAAATGATAACCACCAATCTGATCCTAACTAACAATTTAAATGATAACCACCAATCTGATCCTAACTAACAATTTAAATGATAACCACCAATCTGATCCTAAATAACAATTTAAATGATAACCACCAATCTGATCCTAACTAACAATTTAAATGATAACCACCAATCTGATCCTAAATAACAATTTAAATGATAACCACCAATCTGATCTAACTAACAATTTAAATGATAACCACCAATCTGATCTAACTAACAATTTAAATGATAACCACCAATCTGATCCTAACTAACAATTTAAATGATAACCACCAATCTGATCCTAACTAACAATTTAAATGATAACCACCAATCTGATCCTAACTAACAATTTAAATGATAACCACCAATCTGATCCTAACTAACAATTTAAATGATAACCACCAATCTGATCCTAAATAACAATTTAAATGATAACCACCAATCTGATCCTAAATAACAATTTAAATGATAACCACCAATCTGATCCTAACTAACAATTTAAATGATAACCACCAATCTGATCCTAACTAACAATTTAAATGATAACCACCAATCTGATCCTAACTAACAATTTAAATGATAACCACCAATCTGATCCTAAATAACAATTTAAATGATAACCACCAATCTGATCCTAACTAACAATTTAAATGATAACCACCAATCTGATCTGATCCTAACTAACAATTTAAATGATAACCACCAATCTGATCTAACTAACAATTTAAATGATAACCACCAATCTGATCTAAATAACAATTTAAATGATAATCACCAATCTGATCCTAACTAACAATTTAAATGATAACCACCAATCTGATCCTAACTAACAATTTAAATGATAACCACCAATCTGATCCTAAATAACAATTTAAATGATAACCACCAATCTGATCCTAAATAACAATTTAAATGATAACCACCAATCTGATCCTAAATAACAATTTAAATGATAACCACCAATCTGATCCTAACTAACAATTTAAATGATAACCACCAATCTGATCCTAAATAACAATTTAAATGATAACCACCAATCTGATCCTAACTAACAATTTAAATGATAACCACCAATCTGATCCTAACTAACAATTTAAATGATAACCACCAATCTGATCTAACTAACAATTTAAATGATAACCACCAATCTGATCCTAACTAACAATTTAAATGATAACCACCAATCTGATCCTAACTAACAATTTAAATGATAACCACCAATCTGATCCTAACAATTTAAATGATAACCACCAATCTGATCCTAACTAACAATTTAAATGATAACCACCAATCTGATCCTAAATAACAATTTAAATGATAACCACCAATCTGATCCTAACTAACAATTTAAATGATAACCACCAATCTGATCCTAACTAACAATTTAAATGATAACCACCAATCTGATCCTAACTAACAATTTAAATGATAACCACCAATCTGATCCTGATCTAATAACAATTTAAATGATAACCACCAATCTGATCCTAACTAACAATTTAAATGATAACCACCAATCTGATCCTAACTAACAATTTAAATGATAAAACCATTCTGATCTTAACTAACAATTTAAATGATAACCACCAATCTAATCCTAACAGTTTAAGTGATAACCACCAGCTTGATTCAAACTAACAATTTAAATGATAACCACAAGCCTGATCCTAACAGTTTAAGTGATAACCACCAATCTGATCTAACTAACAATTTAAATGATAACCACCAATCTGATCCTAACTAACAATTTAAATGATAACCACCAATCTGATCCTAACTAACAATTTAAATGATAACCACCAATCTGATCCTAACTAACAATTTAAATGATAACCACCAATCTGATCCTAACTAACAATTTAAATGATAACCACCAATCTGATCCTAACTAACAATTTAAATGATAACCACCAATCTGATCTAACTAACAATTTAAATGATAACCACCAATCTGATCCTAACTAACAATTTAAATGATAACCACCAATCTGATCCTAACTAACAATTTAAATGATAACCACCAATCTGATCCTAAATAACAATTTAAATGATAACCACCAATCTGATCCTAAATAACAATTTAAATGATAACCACCAATCTGATCCTAACTAACAATTTAAATGATAACCACCAATCTGATCCTAAATAACAATTTAAATGATAACCACCAATCTGATCCTAAATAACAATTTAAATGATAACCACCAATCTGATCCTAACTAACAATTTAAATGATAACCACCAATCTGATCCTAACTAACAATTTAAATGATAACCACCAACCTGATCCTAACAATTTAAATGATAACCACCAATCTGATCCTAACTAACAATTTAAATGATAACCACCAATCTGATCCTAACTAACAATTTAAATGATAACCACCAATCTGATCCTAAATAACAATTTAAATGATAACCACCAATCTGATCCTAAATAACAATTTAAATGATAACCACCAATCTGATCCTAACTAACAATTTAAATGATAACCACCAATCTGATCCTAACTAACAATTTAAATGATAACCACCAATCTGATCCTAACTAACAATTTAAATGATAACCACCAATCTGATCCTAACTAACAATTTAAGTGATAACCACCAATCTGATCCTAACTAACAATTTAAATGATAACCACCAATCTGATCTAACTAACAATTTAAATGATAACCACCAATCTGATCCTAACTAACAATTTAAATGATAACCACCAATCTGATCCTAACTAACAATTTAAATGATAACCACCAATCTGATCCTAACTAACAATTTAAATGATAACCACCAATCTGATCCTAACTAACAATTTAAATGATAACCACCAATCTGATCCTAAATAACAATTTAAATGATAACCACCAATCTGATCCTAAACTAACAATTTAAATGATAACCACCAATCTGATCCTAACTAACAATTTAAATGATAACCACCAATCTGATCCTAAATAACAATTTAAATGATAACCACCAATCTGATCTTAACAATTTAAATGATAACCACCAATCTGATCCTAACTAACAATTTAAATGATAACCACCAATCTGATCCTAAATAACAATTTAAGTGATAACCACCAATCTGATCCTAACTAACAATTTAAATGATAACCACCAATCTGATCCTAACTAACAATTTAAATGATAACCACCAATCTGATCCTAAATAACAATTTAAATGATAACCACCAACCTGATCCTAACTAACAATTTAAATGATAACCACCAATCTGATCCTAACTAACAATTTAAATGATAACCACCAATCTGATCCTAACTAACAATTTAAATGATAACCACCAATCTGATCCCAACAGTTTAAATGATAATCACTAATCTGATCCTAACTAACAATTTAAATGATAACCACCAATCTGATCCTAACTAACAATTTAAATGATAACCACCAATCTGATCCTAACTAACAATTTAAATGATAACCACCAATCTGATCCTAAATAACAATTTAAATGATAACCACCAATCTGATCCTAACTAACAATTTAAATGATAACCACCAATCTGATCCTAACTAACAATTTAAATGATAACCACCAATCTGATCCTAAATAACAATTTAAATGATAACCACCAATCTGATCCTAACTAACAATTTAAATGATAACCACCAATCTGATCCTAACTAACAATTTAAATGATAACCACCAATCTGATCCTAACTAACAATTTAAATGATAACCACCAATCTGATCCTAACTAACAATTTAAATGATAACCACCAATCTGATCCTAACTAACAATTTAAATGATAACCACCAATCTGATCCTAAATAACAATTTAAATGATAACCACCAATCTGATCCTAACTAACAATTTAAATGATAACCACCAATCTGATCCTAACTAACAATTTAAATGATAACCACCAGCCTGATTTTAACAGTTTAAACGATAACTATCAACCTGATCTTAACTAACAATTTAAATGATAACCACCAATCTGATCCTAACTAACAATTTAAATGATAACCACCAATCTGATCCTAACTAACAATTTAAATGATAACCACCAATCTGATCCTAAATAACAATTTAAATGATAACCACCAATCTGATCCTAACAATTTAAATGATAACCACCAATCTGATCCTAACTAACAATTTAAATGATAACCACCAATCTGATCCTAACTAACAATTTAAATGATAACCACCAATCTGATCCTAACTAACAATTTAAATGAAATCTGATCCTAACTAACAATTTAAATGATAACCACCAATCTGATCCTAACTAACAATTTAAATGATAACCACCAATCTGATCCTAACTAACAATTTAAATGATAACCACCAATCTGATCCTAACTAACAATTTAAATGATAACCACCAATCTGATCCTAACTAACAATTTAAATGATAACCACCAATCTGATCCTAACTAACAATTTAAATGATAACCACCAATCTGATCCTAACTAACAATTTAAATGATAACCACCAATCTGATCCTAAATAACAATTTAAATGATAACCACCAATCTGATCCTAAATAACAATTTAAATGATAACCACCAATCTGATCCTAACTAACAATTTAAATGATAACCACCAATCTGATCCTAACTAACAATTTAAATGATAACCACCAATCTGATCCTAAATAACAATTTAAATGATAACCACCAATCTGATCCTAAATAACAATTTAAATGATAACCACCAATCTGATCCTAACTAACAATTTAAATGATAACCACCAATCTGATCCTAACTAACAATTTAAATGATAACCACCAATCTGATCCTAACTAACAATTTAAATGATAACCACCAATCTGATCCTAAATAACAATTTAAATGATAACCACCAATCTGATCCTAAATAACAATTTAAATGATAACCACCAATCTGATCCTAACTAACAATTTAAATGATAACCACCTGATCTGATAACAATTTAAATGATAAACAATTTAAATGATAACCACCAATCTGATCCTAACTAACAATTTAAATGATAACCACCAATCTGATCCTAACTAACAATTTAAATGATAACCACCAATCTGATCCTAACTAACAATTTAAATGATAACCACCAATCTGATCCTAAATAACAATTTAAATGATAACCACCAGCCTGATCCTAACTAACAATTTAAATGATAACCACCAATCTGATCCTAACTAACAATTTAAATGATAACCACCAATCTGATCCTAACTAACAATTTAAATGATAACCACCAATCTGATCCTAAATAACAATTTAAATGATAACCACCAATCTGATCCTAACTAACAATTTAAATGATAACCACCAGCCTGATCCTAACTAACAATTTAAATGATAACCACCAATCTGATCCTAACTAACAATTTAAATGATAACCACCAATCTGATCCTAAATAACAATTTAAATGATAACCACCAATCTGATCCTAACTAACAATTTAAATGATAACCACCAATCTGATCCTAACTAACAATTTAAATGATAACCACCAATCTGATCCTAACTAACAATTTAAATGATAACCACCAATCTGATCCTAAATAACAATTTAAATGATAACCACCAATCTGATCCTAACTAACAATTTAAATGATAACCACCAATCTGATCCTAACTAACAATTTAAATGATAACCACCAATCTGATCCTAACTAACAATTTAAATGATAACCACCAATCTGATCCTAACTAACAATTTAAATGATAACCACCAATCTGATCCTAAATAACAATTTAAATGATAACCACCAATCTGATCCTAACTAACAATTTAAATGATAACCACCAATCTGATCCTAACTAACAATTTAAATGATAACCACCAATCTGATCCTAACTAACAATTTAAATGATAACCACCAATCTGATCCTAAATAACAATTTAAATGATAACCACCAATCTGATCTAACTAACAATTTAAATGATAACCACCAATCTGATCCTAACTGACAATTTAAATGATAACCACCAATCTGATCCTAAATAACAATTTAAATGATAACCACCAATCTGGTCTAACAATTTAAGTGATAACAATTTAAATGATAACCACCAATCTGATCCTAACTAACAATTTAAATGATAACCACCAATCTGATCCTAAATAACAATTTAAATGATAACCACCAGCCTGATCCTAACTAACAATTTAAATGATAACCACCAATCTGATCCTAACTAACAATTTAAATGATAACCACCAATCTGATCCTAAATAACAATTTAAATGATAACCACCAATCTGATCCTAACTAACAATTTAAATGATAACCACCAATCTGATCCTAACTAACAATTTAAATGATAACCACCAATCTGATCCTAAATAACAATTTAAATGATAACCACCAATCTGATCCTAACTAACAATTTAAATGATAACCACCAATCTGATCCTAACTAACAATTTAAATGATAACCATCAGTCTGATCCTAAATAACAATTTAAATGATAACCACCAATCTGATCCTAACTAACAATTTAAATGATAACCAACAATCTGATCCTAAATAACAATTTAAGTGATAACCACCAGCCTGATCCTAACTAACAATTTAAATGATAACCACCAGTTTGATCCTAACAATTTAAATAATAACCACCAACCTGATCCTAACTAACAATTTAAGTGATAACCACTCATCTGATCCTAACTGACAATTTAAATGATAACCACCAATCTGATCCTAAATAACAATTTAAGTGATAACCACTAATCTGATCCTAAAAACTAACAATTTAAATGATAACCACCAATCTGATCCTAACTAACAATTTAAATGATAACCACCAATCTGATCCTAACTAACAATTTAAATGATAACCACCAGCCTGATCCTAACTAACAATTTAAATGATAACCACCAGCCTGATCCTAACTAACAATTTAAATGATAACCACCAATCTGATCCTAACTAACAATTTAAATGATAACCACCAATCTGATCCTAAATAACAATTTAAATGATAACCACCAATCTGATCCTAACTGACAATTTAAATGATAACCACCAATCTGATCTAAATAACAATTTAAATGATAACCACCAACCTGATCCTAACTAACAATTTAAATGATAACCATCAGTCTGATCCTAAATAACAATTTAAATGATAACCACCAATCTGATCCTAACTAACAATTTAAATGATAACCACCAATCTGATCCTAAATAACAATTTAAATGATAACCACCAATCTGATCCTAACTAACAATTTAAATGATAACCACCAATCTGATCCTAAATAACAATTTAAATGATAACCACCAGCCTGATCCTAACTAACAATTTAAATGATAACCAACAATCTGATCCTAACTAACAATTTAAATGATAACCACCAATCTGATCCTAAATAACAATTTAAATGATAACCACCAACCTGATCCTAACTAACAATTTAAATGATAACCATCAATCTTATCCTAACTAACAATTTAAATGATAACCACCAATCTGATCCTAACTAACAATTAGGCAAATAAATCACAGTTGCTCATATATTGATAAAACAGAAATCGAACGTTACTGTCGAACGTTTAACAACTGATTGGTTTGGTTTGTTTTTTAATTTCGCACAGAGCTACACGAGGGCTATCTGCGCTAGCCGTCCCTTATTTAGCAGTGTAAGACTAGAAGGAATGCAGCTAGTGATCACAACTCACCGCCAACTCTTAAGCTACTCTTTAACCAACGAATAGTGGGATTGACCGTCACATTATGACGTTCCCACAGCTGAAAGGGCGAGTATGCATAGTGTAACGGTGATTCGATCCCGCGACCCTCAGATTATGAGTCTAGTGCCTTAACCACTTGGCCATGCCGGGCCAGTCTCCGTTAAACTAAGCCTTATTTACATGACTCTCTATATAAAACCAAATAACCACCTTAAAGAATATTCTAATAAGTAAATAAAAGCTGTTGCTCTTATTTATCCAGATCGTAACACACAAACTGCTTTTCTTTATAGACGAATTTAGCCTTGAAAGAAACTGTATACTGTTGACAAGTGATCAATAAAACTGATCATTTTTTTTCTAGGAAACCAAAATTATAGGAAATTCACCAACTAACAAATAAACGAAAATATTTTATCTGCTGGTTAAATTACGCATTTGCTACCTAAATCACTTTAAATGGTTCAAAACCTATTCAGACCTCAAGATGTATTATTAAGTATTATTATTATAACCACCAATCTGATCCTAACTAACAATTTAAATGATAACCACCAATTTGATCCAATCTCGACCCGTGTCGAGCATAAATATGTACTCGTAGAAGGTTTAATGCCACATACATTGGTATAAGGATTCAAAATATATTCAGACTTATTATCCACTCATGTCGAACGTAAATAGGTACTCCCCTACAAGCTTTAATGTCACATACATTGGCAAAATAACACGCCGGTTACATTTACAAAAACTGACAGGAGTAATAAATAGGACTTGTAAATAACTTTCAAATTGCACACACAGTGTAAACAGTAACACTTTTCGTGTTGAACGAACGTTTCAAAGTCTGTATTCTCAAACATTGAACTGTTGATTAATAAAGTGCATACTTTTCTTACAAAACAACTCCAGACTCCAAACAGGAACGTAACTTTAACTAAGTCTGTTCTGAATAATTTATGTAATTCGTCAAAATGTTTAAACGCTGTAACATGTTGTGGTGTACACATATATCAAAACGTTTAATTTTCTTTTATTCTTTCGCTTTGTATTTCATTTCTTCGGCGTTTGCGTGTGTTTTATTTTAGCAAAGCCACATCGAGCTATCTGTCGAGCCCACCGAGGAGAATCGAATTCCTGATTTTAGCGGGGTGCAATGTCTTCGGCATGATACACTATAATTATATGTATATAGAGATCTTTATATCTTATATTTTATCTTGCTTAACACAGCTTACTAAAGAGGGCAAGTGTGTATTTTGAAATGTTCGAGAATGCAGAGTATGTTATCATTTCACAGGTTTCGAGTGCTTGATGACATTAAGACAGCAATTAAGAACAAACGGAAAAAACAACAACAATACCAGTCCATTTGACGATTTTACACCAACATTTATAGACTTATTCTAATTCATCGTTTTTTCTAGCCTAGTTGAACGTAAGTAACGGTGGATGGAATGGGACTGAGGATTAACAAATACAAAGACACTTCTATTGGTTAAAAGAAAACAAAGAGAACAATTAGTTTCATAAAAGTTTTGAAACATAAGCATGTTTGTACAACACATAAGTTAAAGCTTGTCTTCTGAGAGATAAAGAGGTTCAGCCAGAGAATCTTAAATAGCTGGTTGTTGATGAGATTATAAATATTGCAATTATTTTCGTTGTGGTACCGTTATCCCATTTCCAGCGTGATGTAAAACCACTCCCGGAGAAAATACGATTAAAGAGGAGAGACGTGGGCGTATTCAGCATTTTTACCAATCTAACGGAGTGGTGAGGTAGGTTATTATTTTGTAATATTCTGTTGAGTAGGAATGATGACGTTTGTTGGTCGATACTTTTGTATTTCCGACCAATACTTCATGTTCATTATAATGAGAGGTGAAAGTCTGTATGATTCATTGAGAACGAGAGTGTAATAAGCCACTTTGGACAAGATGGGAGCCTGCCATGAGTGACGACCGGAAAAGCTTGGAATTACAGTGAAGCAGACAAGCTTTATGATTGATCTATGGAAAGTGAAAAAATTATCTAGATTAAAAAAAAAGATTTGTGTCATGTATAAAACTAGAATAAAATAGACATGAAATTTCTTGAAACTATTTTCAACATTATTCGTTGAACAAATATATTTCAGTTTTAATGCGATTTATTTTAAAAATTTAAACTAAAATGCTACATAAGTGTACGTAATTACACAATCTCTATATACCATATATTTCTTTTCTTTTGAGTTTAATACGGAACGTTATGAATTTTAAATAAATTATCGTTCAAATATATTCCTTACATTCATCTTACGTTCAAATATATTCCTTACTTTCATCTTAAGCATAAAGCTGCACAACGGGTTATCTACGCTATGCCTGATACGGGTATCAAAGCCTGATATTTACATTTAAAGCTCTCAGACTCGCAGCTGAGCCATTGAGGGGCTGAAATCTGCGTCATTGCTAATGTTGCGTGTTGTTTATCATAAAGTTCAATAGATAATTGCTGGTTAGGTTTACAGAATGTCCATTTTTAGTATAATGTATTGTTAAAGCTTCAAAAAATCTTATTTTAATGTTAAATTTAAATGAGTCCGCAAATAAATATTTTAAAAGAAATTCATTTTGCATTGAAAGGAACCTTTTAAAAAAAAGTGTTAATATATCGTATTAATGTTAGTAAGTTAAAAATTGTCATGACATTGCATCTTGGTCGTCATGTAACGTTTTGGTTTGTTTTTCTTATACCAAAGCCACATCGGGCTATCTGCTTGGCCCACTGGGGAATCGAACCCGGATTTTAGCGTTGTAAATCCGGAGACATACCGCTGTACTAGCAGTGGGCTCAACGGTTTGGTAGATAAAGATTTTGTTACCTAGTAGTTATGTAACGTTTCAGTAGATATAGATGTTGTAACCTGTTAGCTATGTAACATTTCAGTACATAAAAATGTTGTATATTGGTCGTCATGTAACGTTTCGGTAGATAAAGATTTTGTTACCTAGTAGTTATGTAACATTTCAGTAGATATAAATGTTGTAACCTGTTAGTTATGTAACATTTCAGTACATAAAAATGTTGTATATAAACGTTTCGGTAGATAAAGATTTTGTTACCTAGTAGTTATGTAACATTTCAGTAGATATAAATGTTGTAAATTGGTAGCTGTGTAATGTTTCCATAGATACAGATGCTGTTTTATCAGGACTAAAGCTTTGGGCCCACAAAGAAAACTAACGTTTCCAAAACACTAATTGTTTTGAAAAGAAAACAAAATAAAATACTTTATTACGCCTAAATTTAAAAAAAAAAGATGAATTAATACCCACAACACATTTAAATATATTCCGAAATTTCAGTGTTTGTTTATTTGTTTTTAGAGCAAAGCCACATCGAGTTTTCCCTTGTGTCCACTGCGGAATATTAAACCTCGGATTTTAGTGTTGTAAGTCCTTAGACTTTCTACTATCCCACGGACAAATTTTAATATATAATAAAGTAATAACAGTAAGAGCCTTTAAAATGATATTGAATGTCTACAGTAAACTTAATGGTTTATAACTCGTGGCATTTCCGGATTTGGTCCATGTGTTTGATATAGCATGGGGAACTTATCGTACAATTTGTGGTTAATAACAAATACACAAATAAAACTACCAAAGTACTGAATGATTCAGTAATTTATAATAAAACTACCAAAGCACTGAATGATTCAGTAATTTATAATAAAACTACCAAAGTACTGAATGATTCAGTAGTTTATAATAAAACTACCAAAGTACTGAATGATTCAGTAGTTTATAATAAAACTACCAAAGTACTGAATGATTCAATAGTTTATAACAAAACAATCAAAGTACTGAATGATTCAATAGTTTATAATAAAACTACCAAAGTACTGAATGATTCAATAGTTTTTAACTGATGAGTTAAATATTGATTTTTGTTGCCCCCACTACTTACCTAACCAACATTCTCTTTTTAACTAATTCATGAGACGTCACCTGTTGCACGATATGTGGTATTGGTTCAGAAAACGAAGAAAGTTGCTACTGAGATCTATTCAGATCAGGTGAAGAAGGCAGCTCTGTTAGTGAAATAAAACTTCTGAATGCTTTTTTTCCGTACGTATCCTACAATAGAGAAAGAATCCTTACAAATCTTCCACTTTTTGAACAACTATTCGTAGGACTGGATATCTTATGGGGAAGCATACAATTACGAATCTGAGAGTTTGGGGTTTTCGTACCGTTGCCAAAATTTCTCGCTTCGCACATTAAGTCTCTGGGTGCATAATATAAAAGTGAAATTCCACTGTTCGATTAAAGTGATCCACTAATTGGCATTAGGTGGTATTGATTAGCTGCCCTTCATTTAGTCTATCAATTAGCGCAGATAACCATTGAGTAGTTTTGCTCCAATATCCGAATCAAGCAAAGCAACAAATAATTTAGAAAAGAAATCATGGTAATGTCAAACTTTCTAACAGTTCGAGAGACCATCTTAGAGATGTTCAATTCCCAGTTTATACAGAAGGACGACTGACTAAGACGATCAGTTAGATCGTCACACAGACGGATGGTCACGTAAAGGAAGTATTAAATGATTATAGATATAAAATTCACTCACTGTAATTTACTTCTTAGAAGCGGTTTAACGATTCTTGTATCCCGACTATGAATCCAAAAATTCTTAACACGTGAGAAGTAAACAAAGGGGTGTTTATAAGTTTGATTGCACAAGAGTATTGCTAATTAAAGGTAGATCTTTCTCCTAATAATGCAGGAGATAGACTTTAAAGGATATTTATATTTTTAATTTTCCCCGCAGAATATCTTTCACACCTTTAAACCTATTCAGTAAAACGTATAAAATTATATAAACTCTTTTTTTAAAGAGGTTATTAGATCTTTATTGTACGGGAGAACAAGAAACGTTTCATAATTCATCGTCTTAAATAATTCAGGAAAGACAAGAATAAAACGTGTCATCTTCAGGATAATGAGTAATATTGAGTAGCATAGGAATAAGGAAAAAAAATGCCAGTGTTCCACACCATTAAATTATCAGAGACATGCGATCAATGGCTCTAAAGTTTTTTTCTCTTCTTATTTCACACGTCATCAGATAAGATGCTGTAAGATCATCCAAAAATGTCTCATGCCACAGATTTGTTCATTAAATTAATAAATGAGTATGTAGCATCCTCTAAGATTTTTTTCATCTACATATTTTTTCACCTAATCCCACGAATGTTCAACATTTCAAAGAGTAGAAAATAATTTCTGAACTTGTTCATGACTCGCACATAAAAATGCCACATTTGTACGCTTCCCAACGGCAATTCCGAAGACTTATATCGCTAAACCTGAGTTTTAATACCAGTAACGGATGTGGGCACAAACAGATATCTCATTTTACCTTTACACTTAACAACAAGCAAAACATGCTTTGCACACTATGTTCTCAGTTTCTACCTCTCTTGTCCAATTCATCGGAAGTGTCACCCGTCGTTGGTGCGACAGACTATTAATTTTGATGCATAGAAACTGATCTTCCAAGCCTGCATGCATTGGAACAAAATAACCAGAGTTGTGTCGGACATTTTCAACACCTAAAGTAAACACAGACATGATAAAGTCATATATACTTAAAAAGTATATGAATTTACGTGCTTTTTATGTGGTTATTTTACTTCGAAAATCTACTGTTTATTTGCTCTTCTTACAAGTATTTAGGCCAATTTATATAACTTCAAACTTTTTCCACATCCATTTTAATGAAGAGCGTGGCTAACCCAATGGGACGCTCCTTAATAAGGGACGATTTTAGACATTGGTACCATTTAATTAATTTAATAACTTCCGCTCACAGATGCACCAGTCACTGGAGCTTTAAGTATCACCCTTTCATAGATTCTTCAGTCACTGGAACTGTATGTAACATCTTTATAAAGTTTCACCAGCCACTAAGGTTATAAATAGCACCTTCTGACACTTGCACTCGTCATTGGATCTACCAGTCACTGAAGGTATAATTAGCACCCTCTTACAGATGCCCCAGTCATTGAATTCTTAAATAAAACCCTGCCACAGATTCATCAGATACTAAATCTTTAAGTAGCACCCTTTTACAGATGACTCCAAACTCTTTCCGGCACTAGGTTGGTGTATAGAAGTGGAAATATGAAACTGGTGCATCTCTGAGATGATGCTACTTAAAGATTCAATATCTGATTAGGCTGTAGCAGGGTATTATTTAAGAGCCTAAAAGTGACAAAGGAATTCAAACCTACTCGGTTTCTAATTGATGCCGCAAAAAATACATTCTCTAAATAAAACCGAAAAGTGTTTGATTCCTTAAATTAAACAGGAAAACGTCTTTTTGCTATCAATTTAAAACATTTGTCGCATTGCACAGTACAAGGTTTATAGGTCACAAAGAACAAAAAATATCATTTTATTTAACTACAATCATTTGGGTTGTGTATCATTGGGTTACCTTTGTACGTTTTACCTCAGAAATCTTACAAGAGTATTCCGTTTTTTGTAAGTTCTTCAAGTGAAGGTAAAAAAAATGGAGTAGATATTGATTAATGAATTACGAGTGTAAACACTATTAAAGGTAGAATAATCCACTTATGTACGACAGATATAAACCAGTAAAATGGTAGCATGTTTAACTTCTGAATGATACGTGTAGACCACTAAAACTCACTAGGATTCATGTTTGACAATGTAGGAGTTTCACTAGAGAATAACAAGTAGAGACTAGTGAAATAGTAGGAAGTTCAATAGTGAATGTCTGATGTAGAACACAACAGTGGGAGAATGATTAGTTGGTGGATGAGACCTGTTGGTGTAAAAACTAAAATGGTTTTTGAATTTACTACTGGTTGTCTTGTGTCGAGGTTATTAAGACCTCTGTAAGTCTTAACTACCACCTGCTACTATGATCAAATGGAATAGTTAGTTTTCTCTACTAGTAACAAACCCAAACGGTGGAAGGTGTTAAAAATACCTTGCAGTCAAACAGAGGAAAATAAAAGAAACTTATTAGGGTCCTTCGATGGGTGATCCTCAATCCTTACTAACAGAATGTTAAACCTAATGATTTGTGAGGAAAAATCATGAAATGTAGAGTCGCTTATAAAATGTGTGGGTAACAAGGATCCATTTTGTGTCTAAAAACAAACTTTATGATGTTGATGTGCATTAAGTTTGAATCGTCGTTTTCTATAATAATATGTGAAAACATGTTTATTCTGAATTATATGTGAAGTCCCCACTCTGGTACAGCGGTAAGTCTACGGACTTACAACGCTAAAAGCAGGGGTTCGATTTACCCCCGGTGGACTCAGCAGATAGTTCCGTGTGGCTTTGCTATAAGAAAAACTCACACATTATGTGTGAAAATATTTTTATTGTGTGATATGTTCATTCTAAGTAATGTCTGAAACCATGCTTATTCTGAGTTACGTAGCAAAACATGTTTATTCTGAGCAATGAAAGAAAACATGTTTGTTCTGAAACTCCCATTGATCTTGAGTTATTCATAAAACTATGTTCTTCCTGAGTAATTTGTAAAACACGTTCTTCCTGAGTAATTTGTAAAACACGTTCATCTTGAGTTATTTGTACAGATATGTTTACCCAGAGTATTGTCTCATTTATCCTAGGCAGTTTCTAATGTAAGGTTCATCCTAAGGCATATGTTTCACTGCTTGACAGCAGTTTCGAAAACAAACAAACAAGCTCTACAGGAAACTTACTATGCTCGATGACTTAATAACATAAAATAATGTGTAGGTTCTGCACAGAAAAAAGGTTTACCACACTCAAAGTTAAAAATCGGGCTTGTAGCACGTTTCTGGTATGTTAACAAACGCGATATTTAAATGGTTAAACACATAAACTGAAATTATCATCTTTTAGAGTTTTAGTTTGATACACTGTATTGGGAATTGTTTTAGGGAATTTGGTGAGTGGCTAATGTTTATATATTCTATATGTACTACAGTTTAACACAAAACATAATCCATAGCGATGATAGTTAGAACTTACAGTCTGGAGTCTCCGCTCTGTTCTGATAGCATGAAGAACCATAGCATTACCGACGAAAGTAAGGAGGCTGAGAGCATATAAGCTGACACCCATCGGTGCGGCTATTGCTGGATTATCCAGATAACCACTGCTGTAGCTCCGACCAGCCGGTGTTCGACTCCCGTCGGAGCTACTCCCTCCCTTCTCGGGAATGAACACCGTGAATTTAGGACCCGTAGGATAAAATCCAGAATTATTTTGAGAGATTTGTGTGGCAAGATCTATCTCCTTGTAGTTATCCAGCCTTACAGATAATATTTCCACAGCGTCCCGTTGATTCGGGATAAGCCGAGTGTTAGATCTTGTCAGACTTCGGTTCTGGTCAGGCTATAAACACTTATTCACCTAAACTAGTGAAATTTGGTTAACATGATCTTGAAACATACGAATGAGAACATGTTCACTCCTATCAATTTATTTCATCTGAGCCGAAGTCATAAAACGGTCAAACTGTTAGAGCATAGTGGAACATTAAAACTTGTTATATATACTTAATATAGTCCTTCAGAACGCAACGAAATTGGTTACAAGTGAGTAAGACAACAACCACTTTCTCCTAGAACTCGTAGGGAGGACCCATAAAGTGGTGCAACTGATTAAAAATTATTCTAAAACTATGACGTGAAATAGCTGTTTACGTTTACCAGTGTCTAATCGGCTAAGAACAAAAAATAATAAACACAAATATTCTATGTGTAATTTTTTATGACCTCATAACATTTGTTGTTCAGGATAATTAAGCGATAGTTAATATAAGTCGCAATCAACCTGCTAATAATTCATTCCATAAAGTGACCAAAAGACACACACACTCACGCTTTGAGTTAGAACGAGTACAAACCGGGTTTTGTAAATACTTGTCTGTGTCAGTTGCTCTTATGACTTGCCATGCGCTGCTTTCTAACCAACGCTCCATCAGCGAAGATTTCGTTATGGCGCCATCTTATGGAAATTACGCTATTTATATTTTTCATTCTTCATTCGAACAGTAAAGTTATCTATTTTTTCCACTTAAAGGACGACAAACAAATTTTTCACAAGCAACCATATTTATTATGGTAACAATGTACAGAAATATTGCAACTCATAAACATTAAAAACAAAACATTTGTCCTGTTGTTCGCTACTTCTTTATTGATCGTTCATTTGTTTTTGTATAACAGAATGAAGTAAGGAAGTTTCTTTCAGTTTTGTTCTTAAATTATATAAACTGAACTGCTATTGTACGTTAACAAAGTAGTCAGAAGCCCATTTTTATCAACTTGAGTTCGTTATATATGTGTTTTATTTCAGATTTCCCTAATTTCATGTGGAATAAATGAGAGGGTATACAAGATAATAGGATGATTCAACAGTTACTGTATAACGAAGCAGTACCTCAATTTCGTCTGCTTTTGAGTAAGTCTGAGTTACAATAGAGAAACTAGTAACAAGTTTGTAAGCAATCCCGATGTTTACTGAAAACAACATAAGAAGAATTAAGATTGAAGACTGGGCAAGTTCTTTTGTAGAGAAAATGTTCTTTATTCGTGGTTACTGACGATTCTACTTATAATTCACAAATACTAAAGTTAAGTGATGTTAAGATAAAAGCTGTCTATACATTTCTTTGCTCCAGTTCCATGCGCTATCCACGTGACAGAGGGCCACTCTCATGTCATCAAGTGATGCATTAAGTTTTGGGGCGTCATCTGACAATAGAAAAAAAACACTGTTTCTTGTTGTACTATAACTCATGCTACTCTTCTCTAATGAAGAGCACATGTGATGTTCTATGCGACTTAGCCAGCCCCTTGAGAGGAACTTAGTTCTGCTTTTGAGTAATGTTCTAGTTTAATAACCAACCTGAAGTATATCAAAATTTGGAACTATTTATTGATTCACTACATGGTTAGGAAACGTATCCTGATATACTTTGTGTACTCACAATTTGACATTTTATGTAATTCTGAAACCCAAAGCACTTACCACGAGAGAATAAACACTTAGCATTTGCTACAAGTAAACAAACACTCAACACAAGAAAACTAGTATTTATCACCAGATAATAAACTATTATCACGATAAAACAAGAACTGTTGTTTGTAATTAAGCACAAAGCTACACAAAGAGCTATCTGTGCTCTGCTCACCAACGGGTATCGAAACCCACTTTTTAGTGTTGTAAGTCTATAGACATACCGCTGTATCACTGGGGAAGAAATAAGAACTACGCACCAGCAAAAACGTACTTACCATGAGAAGATAAACATTTAACTCTGGAAAACAAACACTTAGAATAAACAAAATACCATGAGAAAACATTTAACACGAAAATAAAGGCTTAAGGGCAGAGAACAACTACTTAAAATGGAAAAAAGTGCTCGACACTATAACATAAGACACTTTATACTGAAAACACTTATTTGACAATTATATCGAGAAACAAAATAATTTAGACCCCATTTCAATATATATATATATATATATATAAACAGTAAAATACATATTTTAAAATAACCTTTTGTTATTCAGTACAACGTTTTTGTAGTTATTTTGACAATGAATACTCAACAGTTTTTAGAAATTTAATATCTAGGATTTGTTCAGTATGTATTAAATCTGGCTCTTTTCCTCTAGTAATAATTTAATAGTCTATAAAATCGTTTTTCCGTGCGACGTTATTTCTAGTTAAAAATTTATGATAACTTCTTGTTTGTATTATCTATAAAAATCTTGTGAAATCCGTGGATTTTTTTTCTATATGTAATTCTCACAGTTTTTTGCGATATTATCACACTGCACTTGTGATTGAGTTTGCAAGTATAAGGAAAAAATCATCATTGAATAAAAAAGCTATGCAAGGTTAGCTACTAAACTCGGAAAAAAGAAACAAATAAGATGAGGTTTGGTTTGAATTTCGTGTAAAGCTGCTCAAGGGCTATCTGTGCTAGCCGTCCGTAGAGGGGAGGCAGGTAGTTATCACCACCCACCGCCAACTCTTGGGCTACTCTTTTACCAACAAATAGTGGGATTGGCCGTAACATTATAACACCCTACGACTGAAAGGGCGAGCATGTTTGATGAAACGAGGATTCGAACCTGCGACCCTCAGATTAACCATACCGAACCAATAAGATAGGGATGGAAGTAGACATATAACTTGATCTGGTTCACGACTGCATATAATAACATGTTGTTTCGAATTTATATGAATCCCTACATTTCTTACTTTTCCATTTTGTGTGTTGAAAGCTTGGCGTTTAAATAGAACTTCGGTTTTCATTGTTGTATCTTTTCTTTAGTTAACTTTAAAACACTATTTTTATGACCATTTTACAATTGAGTAACACTGTATGATTTAAAATATCAATTCTATGTTTTGATAGTGAGGAAGCCATAAATGTAGGAAATAGAACGACTGTACCAATTAGCTCTGTATACTTGTTTTCTGATGACCTGAATGTGTATTGATATTCTTTTACTCCTTCACTTCATACATAATATAGGGTGTCGGTTCCATAAGGACACCATTTGTATAGTGTACAAAGCATTGACTGTCTACATACTACAGTAATTTGATGTTCATTTATTATAGGAGGGTAATTTCTGTTTTACCGTGAACATAAACTTTTGAAAGGAACACTATATTTTTGTAAAAACGTTACTTCAAGGGGTGGTAGCATCATTTACACTAGAATTATATTTCTTTCTTAAATCTTACATGTAATAATAATAAAATAAGTAGTCAAAGATCGTAATGGCCCTTTTGCCATATCAACTGATGATAAAACTATAGTTACTACTACAAATTTATAGACGCTAGGCCTAATGAAAAATATGATAATGAACAAAAATAGGAAATACTGGTTTTACACCGGTTTTCGGCCTTGGAATGTTCTGGAAATTTGAAAGAGGCTTATACACCGGGTATAGCGCGACTGTACCAAATAGCTCTTCATATCCAGTTTTTGATAGTCTGTGGAGAAGAAAATCCATATGACTTTTGTGTTACTTTAATACGGACGTCCGTGCCATCCTTACATATAGAGAGCTAGTGTACTCTCCTATAACAGTTAATTTATTTTTTTCTGGTAATAAAGAGTAAAGAAATGATAAAATCTTTATTACAAAATCAATGTACAAATAGTGTGTAAGTTTTTCTAGTAGGGATTACAAAGAACGCTCGCACTAACAGTATTGTTGATACTTTCCACCATGATGTAAATCCAATCTATTTCTCTTTGATTAGCTTGTGTGTAGGATTGTAATGTAACCTAATAACACACTTTCATTTAAGATTAGAATGAACTAGACCTCCATTGAATTTAGACTTAGAAATTAAATAATTTTCGGAATATTAGGTTTATTTATTAAGGTAAAAATAATCCTCTTGTGCTTTTGAGCGACAGTTGTTATAACCCAAGAGGGGTGCTGACCTGTACAGTTGTGTTTCACCAAGAGTGGTGCTGGCCAGTATAGTTGTAATTAGCCAAGAGTGGTGCTGACCAGTACAGTTGTGATTACCTAGGGGTGGTAATTACTGGTACAGTTGTAATCACCCAAGAGTGGTGCTGACCAGTACAGTTGTGATTACCCAAGAGTGGTGCTGACCAGTACAGTTGTGATTACCCAGGGGTGGTAATTACTGGTACAGTTGTAATCACCCAAGAGTGGTGATTACCAGTACAGTTGTGATTACCCAAGAGTGGTGCTGACCAGTACAGTTGTGTTTAACCAAAAGTGGTGATTAACAGTACAGTTGTGCTTAACCGAGAGTGGAGAGTACCAGAACAGTTGCGATTATCAGTACAGTTGTAATCATTCAAGAGTGATGCTGACCAGTACAGTTGTGATCACCCTCAAGAGATGCTGACGAATACAAATAATAAAAATGAAAATTGACCCATTTGGTAGCGGTACTCTATATTAGTCTAGTTAACACTAGAATTCTCTACGGTGCTATCCTCACATATTAAATCTTTAATATAATATTAAAGAGTAATAAACTTTCTGTAGAAGCTTTACACTTATAAAAAAAACGTGCACGAGCTAAAGCTTCAATTTATCTCCTCATAGATTATATTTTTCATCAGGTCTTGTGTTATGAGAATTCCAAATTAACCTCTTTTTTGCGAGAAATATGGATTAACCTCCGTTATTAGAACTCGATATTAATCTATTTTAACAAACTCAATAATTTGATCGATTTATTTGCTTGTTATTTGTCCACTTTTCACTCTAAAACTAATTATTAGCGAACCCAGACTGTGAAATCAGTATGTATGGTTCACGTCCCGTTATCCTAAAAACTACTTTTCTTACTTTGGCGCTATGTGTGCGTCATAATAGTCAAGTCCTAATATTCGTTCAAATGAAAGTAGCCAAAGAAATGGCGGTGAATACTTCTCACTAATTGGTTTCCCTTTGTAGTTAGGACAGTCGAATTACAATCTGTGGGTCGTAGGATCAAACGCTGTTACCGAACACACTCAGCTGTAGGAGCATTATAAAGTTATGGTCAGTTCCACTATTCATGGGTAAAGAGTAGCCTAACAGTTGGTATTGGTTAATGTTGACTGGCTGCCTTCCCTCTAGCTTATCACTTCTAACTTAGGCAGTGCTGGTTCAAATATCTCTCGAGTAATTTTATAATAAATTCAGCACAGACATCACACAAAGTTTGTTTGAAGTTAAGCACAAATTACATAGTGGGCTATCTGTGCTCTGCCTACCACGGGTATTGAAACCCAGTTTCTAGCAATATAAGTATACAGACATAGTGCTGTGTCATTTGAGGTAAAATCACATGAAATTGCATGGGTTTCAAAACGAAAAGTAGTTTTCATACCTTATGTCCCTCCTCATTTGTGTAAAAGTTTTATCTTATTCTTGTTACGCACGTGGGAACGCCACTTGTTCTTAAGCTCGTGGATTACACTAACTGAGTGCATACTTTGTCAATTTCATTCTTACCACTTGTTTGTGACCAATAATTCTTAATAAGATACTAAACTACAAATGACCGCTGTAATCAACACCTAAGAGAATAGGCAATTGAAATTCCCTTTTATGGTACCAAACAACTAAAAATTATTTGGTGGCTCAGAATCCTCACATGTATCATTTATGGTGTTTCAGTTTTGAAAAATATTCAGTCTCTCGCGTTTTTTAAATTATAGCCGGCCCTCATGTAGCTTTGCGCAAAATTAAAAAAAAAAACAACCAATCTATTACCTAAGAATTTCTTTTTACAATAAGAAGAAAAGTTTTACTTAGATCAAATTATTATTTCGTTTATCACAATGAACATTCATTATTATTGGGTTTGTTATATTTGGTTCCTACAACGATCGATAAGACTTTAATATCGTGATTGGTCTAGAGAAATCTATACCCAGTGGTTGTCAACATTTTAAGCAAGACTCCATTTTAATGAAAATTATTCATTTATGTAAAAGTACCAATGACATTTTGTGAAAAATATATACATGATGGAGAAAAAAGGTATCGTATTTGGATTTAGCGTGCAGGAATTAATGTGGAACATAAGAACAATTGTAGACGACAAGATCAACTTAGGCCTGTGTACTCAACTCCCGCCACTGCCAACTGTATGGTTATATTAACCAAAATTAGTTGAATATCAAATTTATAATGTACCCACAGTTTTAAAATGTTGAGCGTGATTTTGAAAAAAATGGAACTCATACCATGGATACATGGCTTCACAGTCCGGCTCTCTCATCACTATGTTTTCTTTAATGTGCAACAAGATTTTTTTAAGCCTGAGCTCATCACTGAGCCTATTTTATATAAGACTATGAAAGTGAGCGAATCTCCATTATTGAACTACGTTATTTCACTTAAGTCACTAGAATAATTATTTTAAATAGAACCTACTGTGATTTCACAAATATGTATGAAAAGAATAACACAAAAACTCACGTGAGTTTCAAATATGTTACCTTACCAAAGCATCATTATTAAAGCAGCGCCCCAGGTGGTAGTGCTTATAAGCTTCTGATTTATTTAGAGAAAAGAACAAATCACTCGGCCCTAAATAAAGCGCTTATCTTTATCCTCGTTTTCTTTTTGTGATAATAAATATATGTTGACGTATTTGGTAAACTGCTTAATAAGCATGTTATAATAATACGCAGTTTTGTCCTTCCTGAAAATGCGCATGCTCCTTACTAGTTAAATATGCATGCAGATATAAATATCTTTTAGTTTTGTTTTTTGAATTTCGCGCAAAGCTACTCGAGGGCTATCTGTGCTAGCCGTCCCTAACTTAGCAGTGTAAGACTAGAGGGAAGGCAGCTAGTCATCACCACACACCGCCAACTATTGGGCTACTCTTTACCAATAGTGGGATTGACCGTCACATTATAACGCACCCACGGTCGCACGCCTTAACCCACCTGGCCATGCCGGGCGATATCTTTTAGTAGACAGTATGTTCAAATAATCAGTGATGACGAGAAACCCACTTGTAGTAAAATATATATGTAAAAACGGCTGGTTTGGGTTGAGGATTTTTTTATGTGTAGGAGCTCCTCCACATAAAAAATTTCTAAACCTAAACCAGCCGTTTTTACATATATAATATGTTCAAAATTTATCAAAAATATTTAAAAAGGCCTAATATTGATGGTATTAAATATGGCAGAGTTTTACCCTAACTGAACTAAAGCAAAAAAACGTACACGAGCTAAAGTTTTAATTTATCTCCTTATCGATTATAGGTTGCACTTTATAAAGGTTTAAGTAAATTAGTTAAGCGTAAGACAAGTGGACTTACAGGATTTGGTGTCTGCTGTTAAAATTATTATGTATTATTCTATAAATCCTGTATATAGAGAAATACTGCTGCAATAAAGTAATTAATTTGTCCGCAAATGTTTTGCGGGTCTTTGATAGTTTGTAATAAAGGTCAAAGAAAAGTAACTTTAATTTTAACTTATGGCCATAAATATGATCATGATACTGGAAACAACTAAAATGTGTTTACTCTAATGGAAACAGCTTGAGTTACGTGTTCTTTCAAAGGCATCTTTACAAAAGTTAAGTCCTGAAGGGTTCAATGTATTCTTGAGTTTTAACTTATAAATCGTATCATTGGGCTGAACAATTGTATTTAGTGTAGGAGAAATTAATAGGTTGTGTCATAAAAACATTCTGAGTGATGAAACCATTTTTCACTAGTTTTGTATAAAGCATTTTGTTTCCATTGATTTATTGTAAATGGAAGGGACTTTTCATTGAACCATTCTTGACAAATGTGACAATAGGAAATTAAACATATAAATTTTGGTTGTTTTTTTCATCAAGCCTTGCGTTTCTGAGCATAAGCGATAGTTAAAAAAAGAGCTTTTTATTACTAACCTTTCGAACGAATAATAAAAGATTAAAAATATATTTTTTAAAGATACAGTTATTTTATTACTAAGCGCAGAGCTATACAATGAGATATCTGTACTGTGTTCATCATAGATATCGTAATCTTATATTTAGCGCCATGAGCTAATCAGATTTACTGCTAAGCCTTTTGTAATATGCGACGAGAGTTTCGTGAATTTCGCGTAAATCCCTTCAAGGGATATCTAAGTTAGCCATTTTGGACTATTCTTGTCGGGCCTAATAATAGGTTTTGAAAATCACTCTTCAAATGCATCCACTGCCCCAAAGCGCAGAGTGTGATTTCTTAATTTTTATTTATTCTTCCTTGTTTGTTTGTTTTTCGAATTTAGCGCAAAGCTACTCGAGGGCTATCTGCGCTAGCCGTCCTTAATTTAGCAGTGTAAGACTAAAGGGAAGGCAGCTAGTCATCACCACCCATCGCCAACTCTTGGGCTACTTTTTTAGCAACGAATAGCGGGATACATCTTCAAAATTACCACCACCAACCCCACGGCTGAAAGGGCGAGCATGTTTGGTGCGACGGGGATCCGAACTCACGACTCTCGGATTACGAGTCTAACACCTTAATCCACCTAGCCATGTCGGGCCTTTATTTATTCTTACCGGAGATGGCGGAGCGTAACTGCAGCATGCTTTCCACTATACGTGGCTAGAAATGTCGACGAAGTTTATTTTACTCTTTTGTTAAACGATTTAAACCTAACTGTACAGTTTACGTTTCATTTTCTACTTTAATTACCGTAACGTATAAATAATCAATTGGATTGATTATTGGAAACTGCGCAGCTTGACTCACGTCATTTCTGCTTCGTTTCTCTATCACAGTTTTTTCTCTTAAGTCTGGTCGTTGTGAACACCTACAGACCTAAGGAATGTGACACGCACGTGTTTGAGAGCACGCTTCGTTGGAAATTGCAATTCGAATGTATTTTAAACTCCACTGCTTCTCTCATAACACTAGTTGCAATATCATCAATCTTTTTTTTTTTGTTTAAATTATCATCTCTTTCTTTTCCAACCACTTGAAGACTGAATCGAAAGCTTATATCGCTACGATATAAGATTCGATCCCTGCGATGGGTACAGAGCAGGTAATCAATTATGCAAATTTTCCCTTTAAACAAAACCTTCCTTCTCTAAAGACATGAGCGTGGCATAATGGTTAGCTTTCCTAACTATGAGTCTAACATTCCATGATTCACATTCCGTTGCCTTAAAAACACACTCCGCACTTTGTACCTGCGTGTGTGCTATAAAAGTGACGGTCAATGTCCCACTATTTCATTGGAATAATATAAGAGTTGGTGACTGGTGCTGCTGACTTATCACAAGTTTATCAGTTCAAAAATGGGAACAGTTAAGGAACATGGTTCTTATGTAACTTTTCGCTAATATCTGAGACAAATAAACTCTTTCTGTTCGTCAAAATATTCTATAAAAATTATTATTATAAAGTATACCTCTAAGGTACAATACCTTTCTAGAAACCTTACGTTATAAGCAATTACAGACATGATTCCAAATATAAACTACTATGAAGAAGAAAAATCATCTTCTGATCTTATTGTGGTTACCGACTGTCATCAATGCTACACAAAACATATCTACCTGAGACAAAAAAAATACTTTAAAAAACGCACCGAGACAAGAAATTTTTATCGAAGCTTATTTTTTCATACGAGTTGCAGCACTTCTAAAATATGACAGCATTTTCTAATCAAACTAGGTATTGTAAATTAGGTTTCGAAAAACTGTGACAAAATCCTCTCTTGTCGTCGCAACGTTATTGAAATAAGCTTTATTTGTGTAAAAACCCTATCGTGCAGAAATACCAATCAATAACACTGGAAAAGAAATTTTTGAACTGTAATACCATTTCTGATGTTGAAGTGTAATATAATATTATTGTTTGTTTGTTTGTTTTTTTGAATTTCGCACATAGCTACTCGTGGGCTATCTGTGCTAGCCGTCCCTAATTTAGCAGTGTAAGACTAGAGGGAAGGCAGCTAGTCATCACCACCCACCGCCAACTCTTGGGCTACTCTTTTACCAACGAATAGTGGGATTGACCGTCACATTATAACTCCCCACGGCTGAAAGGGCGAGCATGTTTGGCGCGACGAGGATGCGAACCCGCGACCCTCAGATTACGAGTCGCACGCCTTAACACGCTTGGCCATGCCAGGCCATTTAATATTATAAATTAAAAGTAGAATAAAGTTAGATAATTTGACAATATGTATGTATATAATTTATTATAAAAGAGGGCAGAGCCATAAAATGAAAGACTACATGTTTTAGTACATGCTCACCCTTTCAGCTGTTGGGGCGTTACAGTTATGCGGGTAATCGCACTATTCGTTGGTAAAAGAATAGCCCAAGGGTTGGTGGTGGGTAGTGACGACTGGCTAGCTGCCTTCCCTCTAGTCTTACACTACTAAAGTAGTGACAGCTAGCACAGATAGCCCTCGTGTAGCTTTGAGCGAAATTCAAAAAACAAACGAACAAGCATCCCAGGCCACCATCATTAGTAGTTATGGTTATGTGTAGTTATAATCATTCAGCTTCAAGAGTGGCTGATTCATCACTATTTGACAGTTTTCTTGGTAACTTCTCCGCTATTGTAATGTTTTATCTGCCCAGATTAGTTCTTGGTGAGAAAATTACTTAGAACGTTATAACAAACCCGTTACGGTGATTGAATAGATGTCAGTTTAACACTGGCCTTCGAATCAGAATAATATTCTCATTGAAGGTGTTGAAATATGTATATTAATTGGGACTTTCTGCTCACTTCCAAGCTTGCACGCAGAGCCTTGAGTACCCACATAATATTCAATGTTTGCAACCTTCTTTGCATTATGTTATAAAGTTTTGATCTCTGACACTGCACCTCATCTGGTCATGTGTATACATGCCTTGATACTAAATAAGTAGTCATATAACATTTTGACCTTTTTATCCAAATAACTTTGACTGAATTAGCCCTAAATTTGGAACAATTCATGAAGCTAATGAACACACTCTCCTTCCATTGATTTTTTACCATCATCTACTGCAGTATGTCATCAAATCATCTGCAGAAGTTAAGCATTCTTGATTTCTTTTTACTTAACCTCTCTAGGATTTTTAAAAATTTGTTTTATTGAATAGCTCCAGAAAAATCACTTTTTGGGTTCTGTCATGGTTTATAACAGAATTCCATTTCAGACTTCAATCTCATCGACTCTGGATCTCATCAAAGCTAAGATACACCATCATTACATTATTTACACAGTTGTTCTTAACTTCTTAAAACCTTTGAATTACTTAGCAATTGATGTTATCCTCTTTTCTGTTGGAAATTATGAAACATCAAGTAGTCAAGTTATCATTACGAATTGTATGTGTCTACTTTTCTTAATATTTGACCACTTTGTATAAGGAAGAAAGAGATGGTGGACATTACAGCCAAACTGGTCCTCAGTACCGATGGTCAGGCTCTTTAAATTTCATATCTTAATATAAAGCTGGTTATCACACTTTATTCCAGACAATGTGGGGAGAACAACAACAATAATTTTATTTTTTCCAATAGTTGAATGCTGGCTGTCCAGTTTAAATAAGGATTGTATTGAGGATGTTATCGTGAAATTAGATTTAAAATTATACATCACTAGCATGGATGTTACATGTATGAGTCATGATAGACAAACAGACTTTATTTTGCTAATATCACCCTGACACACAATACTTCAATTTCAAACACTTTAAGTTAAGATCTTCGACCCTTATCGCAGAGTAGAACCAGAGTTTCTGGGATTAACTCCAGAATCTCTCGCACGCAAGGGAAGTGCTTTATTGATTTGGCCCTTAACTGTTCCTAGAAAGATGTTTTTACGAACTCGCACTTATTGCGGTATTTGTTATTCAAAGGTGTTTAAGTTTATCATAACGTTGAAAAATAGTGATAGAGGTTTATATCATTAAGAAGAGTAAACTTAGTTTCTGAAGTGCAAAAAAATAATTATATTTATGCATAACTTGTTATTATTTAGACGATTGTTAGTATTTAAAAACACACACAAGACAGTAAACATATTTTACATCAAGTTGTGGTTTTATTTCTTAATTGTTACAATTGTAGTTCACGTGTTAGGTACAAAATCGAAATAATGATAAAACGTGGCTGTGGAAGTAATTAGAACTCAGGAGGAGTGTGTTTTCTTATAGCAAAGCCACGTCAAGCTATCTGCTGAGCCCAACGAGGGGAATCGAACCCCTCATTTTGCGTTGTAAATCCAAAGACATACCGCTGTACTAGTGGGGGGTCGAACTCAGGAGTAATAAAAAGTATTGGTGTAAAAATTCCACGTGCAAAAATACTTGTAGCTCATTATAAATGTTTACAGTTCTATTGTAACTTTCAGGTTTACTTTATTTATCCTCCTGAATTTATCAGTTTACTTTCTATAAAGTCTAGCATGACCGGCTGGTTAGGGTTATCGATTTGCAATCGTCACGGGTTCGAATTCTACCACTGAGGGGGCGTTATAATGCGACGGACAATCACTCTATTCGTTGGTAAAGAGTATCTCAAGCGTTAGCTGTGGGTAGTGTTGACTCAATGCCTTACCTCTATTATATCATTTCAAACTTAGGGATAGCTAGCCCAGATAACCCTCGAGTGTCTTCGCGCGAAATTCAAAATAAACAAACAGATCCAAATTCATTGGGAAAACTTCAATTGCTGTTTTTCATCTAGTCTGCCACTGTTACATGAGGAACGACTACTGGAGATATCCACGTGCGAATTTCAACAAAGAAACAGAAGAAGTTGCCATGCAAAAGATGTAGTTTTAGTTCAATGTCGTCAAGGATAACCTGCAACCTTAAACAGCAATTCTATAAGTAAATGGGGAGCTAGCCCCCTTTCAGTGTTTTGAGATGTAACACGTTAACCGTTCTTCCGATGCAAAGATACCACTGCCACACGTGACGTTAAGGGGTGACCCCTCCTCTGAATCCACCACTGAAATAATACACCAACGTCTTACAAATGTCTGATTCAATGCTTCATACTTAAATTTAACAATCCTTACTTTTATCCTGGAATTTTCTTCCTCCAACAAATGTTCAATAGGACTGAGATCTGATGAGTGTACAGGCCAGTCCTGCATTGCATAAATTTAGATGTATTTCTGTGGACTACCGATTTTCTTGGATTTATAACTAAATCCCAGTTGCCTTCTTCAGGTAATTCTGCAGAATATATCTGTAAATTTCTTCATTCATGTTCACTTATATAAGCACAAGATCGCTGACGCCTAAAATAAATGATTGATGTCATTAAAAAAAATCACAAACCTAATTCGGATTTGTAATGGCTTAGAACTCCTTATTTGAGCGTTATAAATCCGTAGACTTACCGCTAAACTAAATGGGGATCCCATTGTGCAGTTTTGTGCTTAACTCAAAACATGCAAACACTTGTGGACTATATTTTTTCTTCTAGGTCGCTGGAACATGGCCCGGCGTGGCCAGGTGGACAAGGCACTCGACTCGTAACCTGAGGGTCGCGGTTTCGAATTCCCGTCACACCAAACATGCTTGCCCTTTAACCCGTGAGGATGTTGTAATATGACAGTCAAACCCACTGTTTGTTAGTAAAAGAGTAGCCCAAGAGTTGGCGGTAGGTGGTGATGATTAGCTGCCTTCCCTCTAGTCTTACTCTGTAAAATTATGGACGGCTAGTGCAGATAGCCCTCGTGTAGCTTTGCGCAAAATTCAAAACAAACCAAAAAAACCCTGGAACAAATTCAGTTTACCAAATTTCTTGATTATCATTTTTATTTAATAATAAGTATTAGCAATTAACGACGTTATGATGTATCATATCACAATATTGTACAGTTGGTTAATAGCGAACCACCCCACCATTTTTTTTTCTTTTTTTCAGACTTTGTTTTCTCGATTCATCCTTTCGCAGTATCCCTATTTTCATTTATTCTGTAATTTCAAAATTACATCTATTAAGATTCTTAAAACTGGTTGAAAAAACCTAGCATTTTGTTATTGATGGCTTGATATTGTGGGAACATTCTATTGTTAAGCATTTATAGGTTGTACTTTTGGAAATAATCACTGTTTAATTTCAGACTAACGTCTATTATTATTGTTAGCAAGTGGATGAAAAACGTCTTTAATGATCTATGACATTATATTGTTGAGAATTTCAAGAGCCGAACGGTAACCTGATCCAAGTCCCAATTTGTAGAATAATAGCATTACTTGACAATGGAGAAGTACTTTCGAATCACGTAGCTCATTAATATGTCTTAAAGATGGTCTTACTTGGCAATTTGAGAAATACTAATTTTTCTCTCTTGTTGAGACTGTTTGAGTATCTTCATTTAATAGCAAAAAGAAAATGAAGAAACAATGCGAAAAATTAAATAGTTTCTCAGAGTACATTTTAAAAAAGAAATCATTCGAAATAATTCTTTTTAAATTTCGAAAAACTGCCAAGTGTATATCAGCTTCTTAACTTTTGTTTACATGTGTTCTCTTTCTATTGTTGTTACATTTATCAATCATTAAAACGTTACTTATTTTACCAACGAACAAAATATAATCATGCGATGATCAGCGGGAAACATGAGGGCTTACTTTTAGTACGTAAACCAGATAAAGAAAGTTTTCAACAGTGGCCTTCAATTGAAAAAGGCCGTAACTGATATTTAATGGTAGTGATGATAGCACATGTTCTTCGAATGTCGTCGTCAGAGATCAGTAAATCATTTGACAAAGACTAGATGTGAGGGAAGACTGGAGACCCCCATTGAAAACTCACTTTCGCTGGGCGAATTCCCCCCCAAAAAACCTACCCCACTAATGCCCGTGTTGGATTTTGGAATTGATTGGCTTGTTTAGAATTTCGCGCAAAGCTGCACGAGGACTATCTGCGCTAGCCGTCCCTAATTTTGCAGTGTAAGACTAGAGGGAAGGCAGCTAGTCATCACCACCTGCCTCCAACTCTTGGCCTACTCTTTAACCAACGAATAGTGGGATTGACCATCACATTATAACGCCCCCACGGCTGGAAGAGCGAGCATGTTTGGCGTGTTGGGGATTCGAACCCGTGACCATCAGATTACGAGTCAAGTGCCTTGACCACCTGGCCTGGTTCTTATGGTATTTATATATAATGCTAAGATAAACTTTGTCAGAATGGACGTTTCAACTGTCAGATGTCGGTATATAGTTTATACTTTCTTTAATCGTGTGGTTGATGGTAGTATTTTAAACAAAAAGACGGTTTTTGTATTGCCTGTCATATAGCTATCTACCTCCATCAGTTTTGACTCCATCAATAGTTCATAATACCTAAGGAGATTATATTCTGTACGTCAAATATCAGATGTATTAACGCACAGCCTCCGAAAGTCTTCTATTTCAAGAATAAATAAAACAAAATTTAAGAATAACAATTATTTTTATTTACTGCCTTTTTAAGTTCGTACGTCATGTTGAGTTGTAGTCTACAGTGTGTATAATTATTCTGCATTATTCTACTGACGTCAGGACAGTACAAGTCCAACGTAAACCACCCGTTATGTGACATCATTTTAGTGTCTACTGATTTGCGATTTGATGATGCGAGTAGTTGAAACAGCTGATCCCTGTAGTGGCTTTTGGCCCTCTTTCGGAGTGATTATGAATATTTTTGAGAAGCAGAAGAACGACTGGTATCGAAGAAAACTGTACAAGAGAATATTTAAAACCTAATTTGAAAACTCTCTTTTCAACCGTTGGTAGAGTCGAAACGTTATCAACCTATCACGTAGGAGTACAAGTAGGCGTCAAGTGTTTACAAACGTTATCAATCTAACATGTAGGTGTAAAAGTAGACGTGAAGTGTTTACAAACGTTATCAATCTAACATGTAGGAGTAAAAGTAGACGTGAAGTGTTATTACTAAAGTGATGTGTTTACAAACGTTATCAACCAAGCATGTAGGAATATAAGAAGACGTGAAGTGTTTATAATCGTTATCAACCTAATTTGCAGGAGTATAAGTAGACGTGAAGTGTTATTACTGAAGTGGCGTGTTTATAAACGTTATCATCCTAACATGTAGAAGTAAATTAACATATGAAGTGTCATTATAACAGTGAAATGTTTATAAACGTTCTCAACCTAACATGTAGGAGTACAAGTAGACGTGAAGTGTTTATAAAGGTTATCAAACTAACATGTAAAAATACAAGTAACGTGAAGTGTTATTTCTCAAGTGAAGTGTTTATAAACGTTATCAACCTCACAAGTAGGAGTATAAGTAGACGTGAAGTGTTATTACAAAAGTGAATGCTTTATAAACGTTACCAAATTAACAAGTAGGAAATGTAAGTAGACGTGAAGTGTTATTACTAAAGTGAAGTGTTTGTAAACGTTATCAACCGAACATACAGGAATATAAATAGGCGTGAATTATTATTATTAAAGTGAAGTGTTTATAAACGTTATCACTCTATCATGTAGGAGTATAAGTAAACGTAAAGTGTTGTTACTAAAGTGAAGTGTTTATTAACGTTATCAACCTGATAAATGCGAGTATAAGTAGACGTGAAGTGTTATTACTAAAGTGAAGTGTTTATTAACGTTATCATCCTAACATGTAGGAGTACAAGAAGACTGAAGTGTTTACAAACGTTATCTACCTAATATGCAGGATTATAAGTAGACGTGAAGTGTTATTACTTAAGTGAAGTGTTTACAAACGTTATCAACTTAATATGCAGAAGTATAAGTAGACGTGAAGTGTTATTACTTAAGTGAAGTGTTTATAAACGTCATCAACCTAACAAATAGGAGTATTAGTAGACGTGAGTGTTTATAAACGTTATTAACCTAATATACAGGAGTACAATGAGACGTAAAGTGTTCTTACTAAAGTGAAGTGTTTAAAATGTTATTAACCTAATATGAGAGAGTAGAAGTAGACGTCAAGTATTATTACAAAAGTGAAGTGTTTGTAAACGTTATCATCCTAACATGCAGGAGTTTTAGAAGATGTGAAGTGCCATTATTAAAGTGAAGTGTATATAAACGTTATCGATCTAACATACAGGAGTATAAATAGACGTGAAGTGTTGTTACTACAGTGAAGTGTTTATAAATGTTATTAGCCAAATATGTCAGAGTTTAAGTGGACGTAAAGTGTTATTACTAAAGTGAAGTGTGTATAAACGTCATCAACCGAACATGCAGGAGTACAAGTTGACGTTAAGTGTTCATAAACTATAAACGTTATCAACCTAACATGTCGGAGTATAAGTAGGCGTGAAGTGTTATTATTAAAGTAGAGTGTTTATAAACGTTATTAATCTGACATGTAAGAGTAGAAGTAGACGTGAAGTGTTAGTACTAAAGTGAAGTGTTTATAAACGTTATGAACCTAAAAAGTAAAAGTATAAGTAAATCTGATGTCTTTATAAACGTTATCAACCCAATATGCAGGAGAAAAAGTAGACATGAAGTGTTGAAAAACGTTGACAACATTACAAGTAGGAATATAAGTAGACGTGAAATATTATTACTCAAGATAAGAGTTTATAAACGTTACCAACTTAAAAACTAGGATTGTAAGTAGACGTGAAGTGTTTATAAAGATTATCAACCTAATATTCAGAAGTATAAGTAGACGTCAAATGTTATTACTAAAGTGAAGTGTTTACAAAGGTCATTAACCTACCATGCAGGAGAACAATGAGACGTGAAGTGTTATTACTAAAGTGAAGTGTTTACAAAGGTCATTAACCTACCATGCAGGAGAACAATTAGACGTGAAGTGTTATTACTGAAATGAAGTGTTTATAAATGTTATTAACCTCATATATGAGAGTACTAGTGAAGTGAAGTGTTATTACAAAAGTGAACAGTTTATAAACGTTATCACCCAAACATACAAGAGTACAAGTAGACTGAAGTGTTGAAAAACGTTAACAACATTACAAGTAGGAATATAAGTAGACGTGAAGTGTTATTACTAAAGTGGAGTGTTTACAAACGTCATCAATCTTATGTGCAGAAGTATAAGTAGACGTGAAGTGTTATTATAACAGTGAAATGTTTATAACAGTTCTCAACCTAAAATGCAGGAGAACAAGTAGACGTGAAATGGTATTACTAAAGTGAAGTGGTTGCAAACGTCATCAACCTAAGAGGTAGGAGTATAAATAGACATGAAGTTCTATTAATAAAGTTCTCGGCCTTTCTTTCCGGTGCTGCCTTTGCCTCCTCCCAAGACAACATTTAGAGAGACATCCTCCACCCAAAGAGTTAAAAATAATAACAATAATTAATTTAAAAAAACCAAAAAAAACAACTTATTCCCAATAACAATTCACGAAAGGGGACGAAGAGGAACCACAACGTTCCTGAACACCCCAGTTGGAGAGAGAACTCTTCTGATTTCTCTCTCTCTAAACTAAACCCCTGCCACGTTAGTTTGAGTTTTTTTTAATAAAGTGAAGTACTTATTAATGTTATTAACCGGATATGTGAGAGTATAAGTAGACGTGAAGTGTTATTACAAATGTGAAGTGTTTATAAACGTTATCAACCTAACATGTAGGAGTACAAGTAAACGTGAAGTATTTATAAACGTCATCAACCTAATATGCAGAAGTATAAGTAGACGTGAAGTGTTACTATTAAACTGGAGTGTTTATAAATGTTTTCAACCTAACATGCAGGAGAACAATGAGACGTGAAGTGTTGTTACTAAAGTGAACTATTTATAAATGTTATTAACCTAGTATGTGAGAGTATAAGTGGAAGTGAAGTGTTTATAAACGTTATCAACCAAAAAAGTAGGAGTATAAGTGAAGGTGAATTTTTTACAAACGTTGTCAATCTAATATGCAGTATTATAAGTAAACGTGAAGTGTTGTTACTAAGGTGGAGTGTTTATAAACGTTATCATCCTAACATGTAGGAGAACAAGTAAACTGAAGTGTTTATAAACGTTGTCAATCTAATATGCAGTATTATAAGTAAACGTGAAGTGTTGTTACTAAGGTGGAGTGTTTATAAACGTTATCATCCTAACATGTAGGAGAACAAGTAAACTGAAGTGTTTATAAACGTTATCAAGCTAATATGCAGGAATATTAATAGACTTGAAATGTTGTTACTAAAGTTAAGTGTTTATAAACGTTATGCAGGAGTAAAAATAGACGTGAATTGCTATTATTAAAGTGAAGTGTTTATAAACGTTATCACTCTATCATGTAGGAGTATAAGAAGACGTAAAGTGTTGTTACTAAAGTGAAGTGTTTATAAACGTTATCAACCTAACAAGTCAAAGTACAAGTAGACGTGATGTGTTTATAAACGTTATCAACCGAATATGCAGGAGAATAAGTAGACATGAAGTGTTATTACTGAACTGAAGTGTTTATTAAGGTTATCAACCTGATAAGTGAGAGTATAAGTAGACGTGAAGTGTTATTACTAAAGTGAAGTGTAATAAAACGTTATCATCCTAACATGTAGGAGTACAAGAAAACTGAAGTGTTTATAAATGTTATCAACCTAATATGCAGGAGTATAAGTATGCGTGAAGTGTTATTAAAGTGTTTATAAATTTTATTAACCAAATATGTGAGAGTATAAGTGGACGTGAAGTGTTATTACTGAAGTGAAGTACTTATTAATGTTATTAACCGGATATGTGAGAGTATAAGTAGACGTGAAGTGTTATTACAAATGTGAAGTGTTTATAAACGTTATCAACCTAACATGTAGGAGTACAAGTAGACTGAAGTGTTTCCAAACGTTATCAACTTAACATGTAGGAGTATAAGTAGACGTGAATTGTTATAATTACAGTGAAGTGTTGATAACGTTTGTAAACACTTCACGTCTACTTATACTCCTACATGTTAGGGTGAGAACGTTTACCAACACTTCACTGTAATTATAACACTTCACGTTTACTTGTACTCCTGCATGTTAGGTTGAGAACGTTTATCAACACTTCACTGTAATTACGTGAAGTATTTATAAACGTCATCAACCTAATATGCAAAAGTATAAGTAGACGTGAAGTGTTGTTACTAAAGTGAACTATTTATAAATGTTATTAACCTAACATGTAGGAGTATAAGTAGACGTGAAGTGTTATTACTAAAGTGAAGTGTTTATAAACGTTATCAACCTAACATGTAGGAGTACAAGTTGACTGAAGTGTTTATAAACGTTATCAACCTCACAAGTAGGAGTATAAGTAGACGTGAAATGTTTATAAACGTTATCAACCTAACAAGTACAAGTTGACGTGAAGTGTTATGACTAAAGTGAAGTGTTTATAACCGTATCAACCTAACACGTAGGAGTGTAAGTACACATGAAGTGTTATTACTGAAGTGAAGTGTTTATAAACGTTATCAACCTAACAAGTAGGAGTATAAGTTGACATGAAGTGTTTCCAAACGTTATCAACTTAACATGTAGGAGTATAAGTAGAGTTGAATTATTTATTAACGTTATCAACCTAATATGCAGAAGTATAAGTAGACGTGAAGTATTATTACAGTGAAATGTTTATGAATGTTATCAACCTGATATGTGAGAGTATAAATAGACGTAAAGTGTTATAATTACAGTGAAGTGTTAATAAACGTTCTCAACCTAACATGCAGGAGTACAAGTAGACGTGAAGTGTTGTTACAAGAGTGAAGTGTTTATAAATGTTATTAACCTTATATCTGAGAGCATAAGTAGACGTGAAGTGATATTACTTATGTGTTTATGAACGTTATAATACTAACAAGTAAAAGTACAAGTAGACTGAAGCGTTTGTAAACGTTATCAACCTAAGAAGTACGAGTATAAGCACATGTGAAGTTTTTATAAACGTTATCATTCTAACAAGTAGGTGTATAAGTAGACGTGAAGTGTTATTATTAAAATGGACTGTTTATAAACGTTATTAACCTAATATGTGAGAGTATAAATGGAAGTGAAGTGTTTATAAACGTTATCAATCAAAAAGTAGGAGTATAAGTAGAGGTGAATTTTTTACAAACGTTGTCAACCTAACAAGTAGGAGTATAAGTAGACGTGAAGTGTTTACAAACGTTATCAACCTAATATCCAAAAGTATAAGTAGACGTGAAGTGTTATTACTAATATGAAATGATTATAAACGTTATCAACCTGACATGCAGGAGTACAAGACGTGAAATGTTATTACTAAAGTGAAGTGTTTACAAACGTTATCAACCTAACATGTTGGAGTACAAGAAGACTGAAATGTTCACAAACGTTATCAACCTAACATGTAGGTGTGTAAGTAGACGTAAAGTGTTATAATTACAGTGAAGTGTTTATAAACGTTATCAACCTAACATGTTGGAGTAAGTAGACGTGAAGTGTTCATAAACGTTATCAGCCTAACAAGTAGAAGTACATGAAGACTGAAATGTTCACAAATGTTATCAACCTAACATGTAGGTGTGTAAGTAGACGTAAAGTGTTATAATTACAGTGAAGTGTTTATAAACGTTATCAACCTAACATGTTGGAGTAAGTAGACGTGAAGTGTTCATAAACGTTATCAGCCTAACAAGTAGAAGTACATGAAGACTGAAGTGTTTATAAACGTTATCAACCTAACATGTTGGAGTACAAGAAGACTGAAATGTTCACAAACGTTATCAACCTAACATGTAGGTGTGTAAGTAGACGTAAAGTGTTATAATTACAGTGAAGTGTTTATAAACGTTATCAACCTAACATGTTGGAGTAAGTAGACGTGAAGTGTTCATAAACGTTATCAGCCTAATAAGTAGAAGTACATGAAGACTGAAGTGTTTATAAACGTTATCAATCTAATTTGCAGGAGTATAAGTAGACGTGAAGTGTTATTACTAAATTGAAGTGTTTATTAACGTTATGAACCTAACTTGTGACAGTATAAGTGGACGTGAAGTGTTATAACTAAAGTGAAGTGTTTAATAACGTTATCAACCAATCATGTAGGAGTGTAAGTAAACGTTGTGTTATTATTAAAGTGAAGTGTTTATTAACGTTATCAACCTAATATGTGAGAGTATAAGTATACGTAAAGTGTTATTACTAAAGTGGAGTGTTTATAAACGTTATCATCCTAACATGTAGGAATACAAGTAGACTGAAGTGTTAGAAACGTTATCATCCTAACATGCAGGAGTACAAGTACACGTGAAGTGTTTATAGACGTTACAAACCTAAAGAGAAGAAGTATAAGTAGACAAGAAGTGTTTACAAACGTTATTAACCTAACATGTAGGAGTATAAGTAGAGGTGAAGTATTTATTAACGTTATCAACCTAACATGCAGGAGTACAAGTAGACGTAAAGTGTTGCTACTAAAGTAAAGTGTTTATAAATGTTATTAACGTAATATGTGAGAGTATAAGTGGACGTAAAGTGTTATTACTAAAGTGAAGTGTTTACAAACGTTTTCAACCTTATTTGCACGAGTATAAGTAGACGTGAAGTGTCATTACAAAAGTGAAAGTCGCTGTCCCCCTCCTTTTTAAAGTGGAGCGTCAAGTGTGAAGGATTCTGACGCTGAGAACTGGGTTTCATAACCGTTGCGGCCACAAGAAGGTTGCGTAGCTTTGTAATCAACAATAATCATCCAACCAATTAAAACTCGCTTTTTTATTGGGGGGAGTGTTTTTATTTTCTGGATTTAGTATTAAATTATTATCACTACAAAACACATTCTAAATCATTATATTACACACAACTCCACTCCTTATTTCTCTTTCTGCTGTTGCTACTTCATTACAGTTTATCTTTTCCTCCAACAGGCTTACGAAGTTAAAATGCTAAAAAGGAAGCTTGCTGTCATGTAAGCAGTTCTGAAAGACACAATAGCCTTCATGAAAGAACAAACTGCGAAGGCCAATAAGGAGATATTTACCTTAAGAACACAGTTAAAGGAACAGAATAAGCTTATTTTTAGTCTCCAGTGCGACAGAAGCTGTTTACTAAAAAAATTAAGTTCCAGCTTGTTTTTCTTAGAAGGCGAGTTTAGAAACGAACAGAAAGAAATTATAGAACAGCTGTGTGAAAAAGACCGTTTGATAAAAGAGACGCTGTATGAACTGAATGACTGGAAGACCCGAAATCCAGATGGCTAGAAAAATCACAGTTACGACAGAAAGTGTTCGTACCCCTGCGTCCCGAGTGGTTTTTTGCTCATAACTTAAAAAGTATCACGAGTAGGCTAAAAGAAGTATCATATATTATAAATATTATACTTACACACATCTACACAAATTTTTATGTAATTTAAACGAAAATAAACTCTTTATAAACAAATAACCAAATATAGGAGGAGCAGAAAGTGTTCGTACAGATCAGAACGTGTGAAAAAACTGATATTCCCCTAAAAATGTTCTTTAGTTTGGCGAATAAACTACATTATACCATTCCAGAACTAGACACTTAGTTCATAATTATTGGAATTTAGCCAGCAAAAAATGTACTTCCGGCAATTTAGCGCCGTCTCCGTCATTATCTGCTTGGTCATCATGGCGAACAGGAAACAACTGTTCAGTAATTTAAAAAGAAACGAATTATTGTAAAATACAAGTCTCGTGTGTCTCTTTCCGGTATTGCTACACAACTTAATGTGCCGAAATCTGCTGTTCAAAGCATAATTGCCAGGTTTAAGCTTACAGGAACAACTGCTCACCTCCCTCGTTCCGAACGCCCCACCAAAATTCCAGTGAGAACCAAGAAGAAGGTTCTCAGAGAAGTTAGTAGGAAGCCTCGTTTAACACGTACTGACATACAGAAACTGGAAAGGGAAACTGTGGTTGAAGTTAGCACCTCTACACTTACGAACATGTTACGCTCTTCTGGATTCAAAGCATGTCGTCTTCCTAGAACTACATATTTAAAGCCCGTTCATTTAGAAGCACGATTGAGGTATGCAAGAAAGCATGTAGATAAACCCTTTACCTATTGGAAGAGTATTCTTTGGTCTGACGAGACTGAAATCTAGCTTTACGGCCACAATGATGTTCTCAATATCTTCCGTTGCAATCCTGGTTTCAGAGGAACCATATGAGCGTTCTGGAGTGGCCATCGCAGTCACCCGATCTATACCCAACTGGAAACGTTTGGCACGAGTTGAAGACCAGGGTTCATCAGCGTCATTCGAAAAACTTGGAAGAGTTCGAGGCCTTCTGTAAAGAAGAATGGAAGAAAATACCAGCCGAGTTCTGTCAAACGATCATGGAAAGCTATGAGAAGAGATTGCGCCAATTAATTCACCTGAAAGGCTACACAACTGATAATTAAAGTAGACGCACAAACACTTTCTGCACCTCCTATGTTTGATTATTTGTTTATAAATGGTTTATTTGTCGTTCAATTTACATAAAAAATTATGTAGATGTGTGTTAGTATACTTATAATATACTATACTTTCATTATCCTAATCGTGATACTTTTTGAGTTATGAGAAAAAAAATACTCACCGTACGGTCGTAAAATATATATGTAAAAACGACTCGTTTGGGTTGAGAAAATTTTTTTACGTAGAGGAGCGAACAACGTTTCGACTTTCTTCGGTCACGTAAAAATTTTTCTCAACCCAAACGAGCCATTTTTACGTATATATTTTTCTCTACAAGTGGGTTTTCTCGACATCACTGACTTTCTGTCGTAACTGTATTTACCTACAAATCTGACTGTTCGGCATTTGCAAGAAGAGTTAAATATTCCAAAGAAAAACGGCTGTAACCCTTTTAATGAAACCATTGATATGCTGAATTGTAAAAATAATGAATTAACTTTTAAAAAACACCTTCTGACCATGCATTGTGCACTGACCTTCATCCAGAAAAAAGCGGAATGCAAAGTAAACCTGGTAAAACCTCATCTCGCTGAAAGTACCGAATCATTAGAACATTAGTTTCAAAATAAACGATACAGGCTCGATCCCGGGTAATCACCAGCATTGTAAGTTTGTAAAGTTGCCACTGACCCACCACAAGACGTGTTAGTAAAATGTTTGAAATTAATATTGTAATATGTTTCCTTATTTAAAAACACACACACACACACAAAGGATAGAATAATTCACTTTGTATAGACCAGATGACATGAAACAACTAAATAAATATCAACAAAAATGTCAAATATACCTTGACACGACAGTATCAAAGACATGTGCACTGCCACCTAACGTTAATAAACTTTAATTAGTCTTCATATAAGTCAATGGGTTTAGTTTCTCAGATCAGAAATGGAAACTTGTAACACGCACATTATGATGAGCCAACAGTTCATTAACTCATCTTTTGCCAAGTGATGCTAATAATTATTTGATAGGTTTGTTCATAGATGACATTGTATAACGTATTTCTAAATGTGGATTGTATTCGGAATAGATAAATATATTTAGTTTTTCATAAGAAGCGTGAAACGTTTCTTCTCTCTTATAGCAACAAATTATTTTAAACATGTTTGTTCATAGATGACACTGTATAACAGGTATTTGTGACTGTATACTGTAAAATCCAAAGAAAATATCTATTTTAATCTCATCGAAAATAAACTAAAGACAATCCAATTAAGATTTAGAATAAAAATAAATTACTGAGTATGTCTATTATAGTGAGTTGGGAATGTGGTTATGAAGAACTCGTGAATTTAACGCTTTAATTATCAACAGAATGGTATATAGGAAATAAACACGAAATCATAATTTAGGGTAAGTGATGCTATAACAAAAATGTTATCTTAAAAAAATTTCAGATCATTTTGATGAGGGCCAGACGGTCAAAGCACTCGACCCACATTCTGAGGAGAGCGAGTTCGAATCCCCGTCACACCAAACATACTACCCTTTTCAGCTCTGAGGGAGTTATAATGTAACAGTCAATCCCACTATTCGTTGCTAAAAGAGTAGCCTTAGAGTTGACGGTTGGTAGTGATGACTAGCTGCCTTTCCTATAGTCTTACAAAGGAGGGACGGCTAGCACAGACAACTCTCGTGTGGCTTTGTGCTTAATTCAAAAATAAAATCATTTTGCTTCTGTACTGAAATATTTTTTGAAGTCACTTTTTGTTCTTATACTTTATATTGTTGAACGAGCTACTTTTGAGTTATTTGATTAAACGAAGAATGCAAAGTACAGCCCATTAATGATAGCGATGCTTGTGTTTGATTACTTTAATGACGAGTTGTACAAGTTTACTAAACTGATGTTCGCTGATAGGCCTAAGATCACAGTACTGAAATATTTTTTGAAGTCACTTTTTGTTCTTATACTTTATATTGTTGAACGAGCTACTTTTGAGTTATTTGATTAAACGAAGAATGCAAAGTACAGCCCATTAATGATAGCGATGCTTGTGTTTGATTACTTTAATGACGAGTTGTACAAGTTTACTAAACTGATGTTCGCTGATAAGCCTAAGATCACAGTAAACGGTGTAATTGCTACGGTTTCATTAACTTGTTAACATCTCTCGTGCATAAGTACGTGTGTCTAAATACATTCTTAAAAAAAAACAAAAACAACTGAAGCAACTAGCTGACAGCAACAGGCGAACTAATTAATCAAATTCGCTAATTATTAAGAATACCCCAGTCATTAAATCACACCTACCATATGATGTCAAAACTCCCTCTGAACAAACAACAATACAAACGTTAAAGTATAAACGTCGAAATTTGGCGAAACATTACAAACAAACAGACCCAAAAATAACGCAAACTGCGCGGGATTTTTTCCCCACGGGTTGAAAATCAAAAGCGTGTAAAAATAACATTTTGAGTCTTTATTTTCTCTTGTTCGAAATGGTTGGTTGGTTTGATGTTTTATGGCACAAAGCAGCTTGGCTATCTGCGCCAAAAATCCGATAAAAAGTTAAAATTAAAGTATATTTAACAAAATTCATTAAAGAAAATTGAGGTAAAACAAAAAGTTTTAAAAAATATTAATAGCATTAAAACTAATGTTTACATCTAGTCTAGAGCGTTAAGAGAAAACTACAGTAAAACAAGTTGTAAAGAACTTTCTGAAGCACAACTGTATCATAACTCGTCAGGAAGACGATCAGGTAAGAATAAAAACCACCGTCAGTCACCTGAAGTTGGTCTTTCCTGTCCTGGTTCCGAGGTGGTTGAGGTTACGGCCATTTTCTAATTTCAAATCGAACAAGATGGATTTTGATTCTTAAAAGTGGATCACATTAAAAAAGGTCTCTTGTATAAATTAAAAACCTTAAATTGCTTTAACAAGATTAATGGCCTTTAAGAGACTGAAAACATTTCTAAGGTCGACATTGTCACCATCCTGAATAACAGTCTAACGTAACGGATAAACCTTGGGACGGTTGAGAATCATAACGGCGGCAAGACAGTAAAATGTGGCTTCTTGCGACCTGAGTGTTACATAGGCAACACATTTATGCATCAGTCCCAAATAAAAGAAAACGAAGAGTTAAAAAACTGTGACTAGTGCGTAGTCTAGGTAAAACAACTTCCTCTTTCCGATCCTGAAAGAAGCAAGACAGGTTTTATTCAGAAATGATTGTTTTCACGTTGCTGGCACGGAGACGAGCCTTTAATACAGGAACAGGTACAGCAGTGATAGTACCAGAGCAGATAGATTTAGCTGCGGTGTCAGCGAGCTCGTTTACGCGAATACCAACGTGGTCCGGTATCCAGAAAAACTGGATTGAAGTAGCTGCTAATGAGAAATGGGCCAATCAGTTTTCAATATTGGCGAGAACAGGGTGTGAACTAACGTGAAGCAATTCCAGAGCCAGTAGAAAACAAAGCGAGTCAGTATAAATAGTGCAGTTGGAGTACTGCTTAGCTTCAATATGATCCAGGGCAAGAGAAATGGCGTATAGTTCAGCAGTGAATACAGAAGCTGTAGAGGTGATTCTGCATGCAACCATGAGAAAAGCATGGGCTTTGCAGGTCAAGACCAATAACCTTAAGTGACTGCCCCTGTGCAACATTAAACTTAAATTGTTTCAGTATTTTCTGTCATATAACCAACATTTTTAACAACATAAGTTTAAACAAATCAACATATGGTTTCAAGTTTTACTATTTATATGTTTCATTTTATATTTTCAGAAAATAGGTAAAGAAAAATATTAAAATATACTTCTATAGCTGATCAACATGACATAAAAGCCATTGCTAGAAAGGACTTGGCAAATCACCTTGCCTTTTATACATATTAGATGTTGTTATATAAATGAAACTTCTAGCTATGCTTAGTTTATTAGGTTGATATTTCAATATAGCAGAGGTTGACTAGCCATGCGTCATGACACATGGGCTCCCTCAAAAGAAATGAATGGGAAATACACGACTGTCAATGCTAGCAAGATGGTATGGGCCCTACCTCATAATAAAATGACATGGTCCCAAAAAGGGGTTGGTTCTTGAATTTTATGCAAAGCTACAGAAGGGCTATCTGCATTAGCCACCCATAATTTAACAGTGTGAGACCAGAAGGAAGGTAGTTAGTCATCACCACCCACCATCACCTCATAGGATACTCCTTGAGCAACAAATAGTGGGACTGACAGTCACATGAAAATGTTCCCATAGCTGAAAGGATGAGCATGTTTGATGTAAAAGAGATTCAAACCTACAACCTTAAGATCACAAACTGATTACCCTAACCATCTGGACATGCCAGGCCCCCCAAAACAAACCATTCCACCTTTACTAAACAACTATGTTATTGTGTGTATCTTGAACCCATTTTATCATGAAAGTAATATCTATGAACATTTCTAATGAAGCAACATGACATAAAAACTTTTGTTGGAACATGCCATTAACAAATTGATTTGATTATTCTATATATTAATATATATTATATAGGGAAAAATCTATTTTCTATGTAGTTTCTTTTACTACTTTGCCTCCTTAAAAAGATGTGCATGTACACATGCACACACATGCATGTCCGTCTGTGATTTCTATTTTAACACAAGAAACCACTTCTTTTCTCTGTTGTATTCTGCTACTTTGCCTCCTCGGATAGATGCATATACACATAAATAGTACTTAGATGCACACCTTCAGAGGTCTCTTTGTGTGAGTGCAAAATTTTAAGTTTCTGAAATCTGAAGATGTGGTTGTCACATATTTCCTGTATGTTTTTCCCTAGCTTCTTTTCTAAACAAATGCACATATATGTGAATAAGTAATAAAACCCAGATGCACAACCTGAGAGTCCACTAAGTATTGGTGCAAATTTTCAGGTTTCTAGGCTCTATCCTTTGGAGATATGGTGGTCATACACATGCAAAGAAAAACTCTTCTATCATCATAGGTAAACAATGTTATTAGCATAATACTGTTTACATTATATACTCAGTAGATTTTTCATGCTTCTAGTTTATCCTGAAAGACTAGGCCACCACCTGCAATAGTTTTTAAATGTGTATTCTTTATAACATGAATGAGTTTTGTCATTTAGTGTATTATAAAATCTAAGACTAAAGTTTTAGGTTATTTTAAGACTGAACTATTTCTTAAGGTTTCATTTTATTTGAACTATCAGCCCTTTCATGTTCTTTTTCAAATTAATAACTTGTATGATAGAAGATTAAAAATATGCTGTACATTTAACAACACAGGCACAAGTTTTCATTGATATTTAGCACAGTTATATCTTGCCAATAGTAAATTAACAAGAATATTTGTAAAGTTGTTGAAAATGTGCTTTCCTATAATGCACTGGAAGTGAAGAAAGAGACACACAGTTTACACTGTGATAACCACATCAATTTTACATGGAAATTCACTATTACTGGCTGAACTGTTATTTTTATCACTCAAGATAAAGTTTTAGAAGTGTACAATTTTGTTACCATGTTTAGAAAGTTTTAGAAAGGAACTTCAATAGTTATTGAACAGATTTTGAAAAATTACTATAATCAGACATCTTCTGTAAAAAACAAAAAAAACCCTCTATCAAAAACAATCAATATATCATGCTTCTTTATCAACTGTTGATATTTCATTTTCAGACAGACAGGTTTATGTGAGAACAGTATTCAAAGAGCCAAGTACCAAATAATATTCCATTATCACCTAAACAAATTTTAAAATTTCACTTGTAAGTCATTCTTTAATAGTCACATATAAATAATAAGACAGAATATTTTTCCTCACTTATGATTCTACCAGTAATCATACATCAAATACAAATATCCACACCAAAGTTCTTCCAATAATTCTTCATAAAGTACAAAATAAAATAACTATACTTCTTCAGCACTCTTTTAAGAGATTATTATTATTATCCAGAACAGTGTTGACAAAAGTGTGATACATGTACTTCTGGTATCACACAAGATAATTTTAGGTGGTATGTGGAAGAAGATTTCTATTTACTGATGGTGTGTCTGAGCCATCATAGATTACTGGTTAAAAACAGGATATCAGAAGTGTAATGGTAAAGATTGGGAAGGGAATGTGATAAAGTGGTGATAGCTATGAGAACCAATTTAATGAATCACCAAAACTGTTTGTTAGTGTTGTAAAAGTACAAGCTGCAAAGAAACCAAAAATATCATGTAAATATGATGAAAATTATTTGTAAATTGGATTTTGATGGGCAAGCAATGAGAGAAGGCCTATTCCATTATGTGCCTGCCATACATATGGAGACCTTAAGCGTCATCTTGAAACAAACCATGAAAAATACCACGTGTAAGCTATTGAATTTTTCAAAGAAAAGAGAAAGGACATTCCAGTCTCCCAGAAAGTAAAGCACAGTGTGGCAGGGGATGATAATGTGAAATCTGTGGAAACCTCTTTTATAGTATTATATGTAACTGTAAATGCCAGAACTATTGAAGTAATAGGAGAGACACCAATCAAACCTGTTGCCAAAGAAGTGATGATGGGAAGCAATGCAAGCTAAACAATAGATATATGCTCATTTCAACAACCTAAATATATCATTCCAAGACAAGCTTATATCAGTATTCTACATGCAAGACAAAGTTAATGCAATAATTGCAAAACTGGAGCTATGGGGTACACATTTTGGTTGTAGTAAACTTAAATCTTTTCCATTTTTTATTCATGTAGCTATGAACTTATCTGAAGCATTTACTGAAAATGTTTTGAACATAATGAAGAGACACTTGAAGGACTTCAAGAAAGATCTTCATAAGTATTTGTCCAAATGTGATAGTGGCTGTGAGTGGATGAGGAACTACATTTTCATGCACACATTACCAAATAACTTGACACCTTCAAACAAACAACAGCTTCTGGAGATCACTTCACAAGGTGTCTTAAAGTAAAAGTTTGTGTTGAACAAAAGTCACATTATTTTACTTGCATATTAATGCACAGTTTCCAACCTTATCAGAGAAAGTAGTTAGGTATCTTTTATCATTTCCTACCAAACCACGTGCACATGTGAGTTGGATTATTGGTGATGGCTAACATCAAAATTAAAAAGGAATCTTATTTTCAATATAGAACATCTTAATCTTAAACCAAGCGATATCAAACCGAATATTTCTCTACTGCTGTCTGATTGTAAACAGTTTCATTCTTTTCATTGAGAAACTTATTTTCAGGGATTCATTTTTAAACCAATTATATTTATTATTAGTTATAGCATGAATTCTGAAGTTATTTTAACTTTGTTATAACCATGTCATTTGGAGATGAGTAAAACAATGTTTTGAAATAAATGCAGTAACACCTGTTTAAGCCAGAAACTGCATAAGGTGGAAACCTGTACAAGCAGGAAATATCAAAATTTTGCAGCATTATCTTAAGATTTCTCTTATAAAAGGCCCTCTACATGATGGAACTTGTGTAACATGGATGTAAAACTATCTTTCACCTACCTCATCAGTCAACAAGTAAATTTAGAACCTAAGTAAGGCAGAAAAAATGTTTTTGATTAAATATTAATTTATCTGATTAACAATTTCTTTAAGTATAAATAAATTATTGTTTAATTAATAATTTGTTTAAATATTAATAAATTCTCAGACATTTTGTTACAGTAAGCATTGGTTAAATACATTCTGTTCATTTTTTCTGCCATCATTATTCTGAAGGTCACTATTCGAATAAATGATTGACTGTACTTTTGGTTGCTTTTGCTGATGGAAAACTAGAGAACCCATGGGTAACAGGTTAAAGTGAAAATCTGCATTGTTTCAAAAATTTAAGGAAGAATCAATTTCCTGTGAAAGGGAAAGGGAATAATAATGCATGGATGACAAGTGCTATATTCAAGGAATTTTTTAACAAATTAAACAAAAGAATGGAACAAGAAAACAGGAATGTTCTACTTTTCCTAGATAATGCAATTTGTCACCCAAAAGTTCAACTTTCAAATGTTTCTTTAGTCTTTCTATCTCCATGTACAAAATCAGTTCTACAGCCACTGGATAATGGAATTATAGAGTTTATAAAATTGAAGTACAGAATATTGATCTTTCAGCATATTGTTACAAGTATGGATGACTGTAAGGGAGCATCTGAAATGACCATGAAAATTGACATGTTAGATGCAATTGCATTATTAAATCATTCAATCAAATATGTAAAAGATGAATGGGTAATAAAGTGCTTTGGAAACTGTAGATTTATTCTTGATAATGGCAGAGATTGTGGAGAAGTTATTTCTTATGATGATTCTAGTGAAATCCAAACTTTAATTGAGAAGTCTGATGCAGATGATTCTGTAAACGTGGAAAGTTTTGTGAAACTTCTCAAGAATGTTTTCACAGAAACTAATGAAACTGAATTAAAATCTTTAATAGAATCACAAGATGGTAACAGTGTGAGAGAATCAGAAAATGAACAAAATGGAAAAGATAATGAGGAAATATAAATTTGTACTTCATCGCACATGTTAAGTTACATTAACGCTATCATTCTGTATGCAAAAATGAAGGGGGGAAAATGAACTTCATGAAAAAACTGTAGAATTGGTGTTCTCTTTTAACTGCAGGAGAAAGCCTATTAATAAAAAGTGAAACAGTTGAGACTGGACACTTCCTTCAAATAAATTTAAGATCTTGTGGGACATTGTGGGCTCAAGCACCCACATCTCACTCTCCTGATTTCTAATCTTCTTATATAAGACTAGCAAATTGGAGGCTAAGGTTGAAAAACAGTGTATCTCCACTGCAATATGGGTCCTACTTCATCAGTCACCTTCACAACCAAGGATACATTTTTTTAATCCCACATTGTAGCTTGTACCTGAGAATCTTTTTTTAAAAACATGCAGTGTACTCAGTTCAATTTGAATGTGTTTTGTTTATAGCTTGAAAACTTAGGGTAATACTATATACAGAATGAAATGAAAATCGGTGAATTGAAAGCAATTGTGGCTGTAACCCACAGTCTCTCACATGAAAATTATCATGTATTATTTATAAACAAAATTTTAAAAAAGCAAACCTGTGAGAGTGATATGTAAAATTATTCTTAAACCAAGTGTTACTCAAAATCGATCTTCTAAGTTAAATAGGTATTACCTTAATGTACACTCTACAGAAGGTAAAACTGAATTTACAGGAGAATTAGTTAATATGTAACACTAAGAACACTTGCCCAGAGTTCATCTCTTACAAGGTAACTATCCACATAGTTCACAAGGTTAAGATGTTTCACATTACACAATATTAATAGTTCAGTAATTAAACCTTCTTTATTAGGTTGCTCAGTCAGATAAATCTTCTTAACAGCAACTTCCCACCCAGTTCCTCTATCAATGGCTTTATATACACCAGCTGAACCACTAAAACAATTAAAGAAATATAATCAGAATCTGTAATGTACTTGTTTTTCAAGACATAACCAGATTCTGGTGATAAAATTATTATGCTTTAAAAAACAAATGAACAATGGAAAATCACCTGTTTAAAATATTTGTACAATAATAAAACTGTATGCATATCTCATTATACAAGAAACAATATCATACATAACTGAATGTCTCTCATTATATGAAGACAACCATAAAGTATCAATAAAAAATAAACAGTAGGTGAAATTGACACACGTAAGCATTAGAAATGACTTATTCTAATGTGTGTCTCGTGCAATTTATCAGGACAACCCTCAACCAGTGAGACTGCCACATATTCAGGGTTACCCATGTTATTTCTTCTATTTAATTGTACCAAACTAACACTACAAGTTTTACCAGAAATTGGAAGATTATGCTTTAAACAAGAAGGAAAAGTGGGATGTGTGAAAGGATGCAAGTACCTGTCAAAAATCCAATTTTAGTAACTGAAAATTATATTATACCTGTGTTCATATAAATACCTAGAATCTATATTCCATGATCGAAAGGACCAGAGCAACAGAATAAGAGAAGCATCCTTTGAAAGCATAGAAAGAAAACATCTGGAAACAAGAGAATAAGATGCAAAGAACTGATGTGAGAGACAGAATAAAAGAAGCATCCTGAACTCTTTGTCCATTGAAGAAAATTATGATACATGTGGATGGAAAACAGTGTCCAAGTGATGTGTGAGAAAACAATGGAACTGCTTCTAGGAGTAGAGTGACTAAGGCACAACAGACCACACTCAGTAAGCCAACTACATCCAAAATTCATGTTACTAGGAACTGATATTCATGCAGGGTTAGGGTGAGGAGCATACTGTCAACACTTCAAATTCAGAAGGTGCAATAACATTAATAACAATGAGTAATTACCATCAAAAGGTAAATAAGGCCCCTGAAAAATTAAAGAAGAATAACAAATAACTTACCAAGCCAAAGTCACAAGGAAATTTGAAGAATGGCTTCACATCAAAGAAAATAGTCCAAAGAGAATGAAATGGTGATACTATGCAAACAGCAAGAGAGATGTGATAGACGTAGTCAATATGTGCAGTTGGAAAGTTCTTCCATGGGATGACAAAGATGAAATACGAGAGAAAAGGTAAAACATCAAAACATCTTTATGGATCAGATAAAGATGACCAATGGAAAGAAGGTAGATCAATGAGTTATCTTCACTAGCCACTGTAGTTTTGGGGAAAAAAGAATGATTCAGATGAAGTAGAAATATGTTGGATGATAAAAAGTACATGAAAGAATGCTGGCATGTAAATCACACCAAAGTCCTCAGGTTAAGAGAAGAAGGAAATACATCTTAAGGAAAAGGTAAAACAAGGAACAGGTGGGAAGTGGTTTAAATTAAAACAGAGTAAGGCAATGGAGGACCACATAAACATCTCAGTCCAGAAGAGTAGCCTGCCACTGAGGACAATAATTCTGTAAGAAATTTATCAATATGAAGTTACTGAGAAAAAATAAAAGGTGTGGTACAAAGCCATCTGATAACTGGAAACCAAAGAGACAGAAGATTCTGGATTAAAATGCCTAGTAAGAAACACAACAATACCAGGAACAGAGAGCAAATCAGGTGAAAACCTCCATTCCTGAGATGAATGATAGAAGACATCCCATTTATGCTGACACACTTCCATGGATGAAAAGCAAGTAGAACACTCCAGAAATAAAACTACACATCACAACAAATCTGATTTACTTACCAAGGACCAAACAAAAAACAAGCATGAAGACAGAGGAAAAGAAGACTGATATGATCAATGTCACCAAAAAAGGAAGGAGAGAGGTTGCTGGATAATTAAAAAATACAGATGAGTCAGTCAGTAAGTAGCAATCAGAAGAACCTGACATGGAGCGGTATGGATGAAATTACATAATTCAATGAAGAAGGTGAATGTGAAAATCAATATACAGATGTTTGTAAACCCAATTCTGACTGAATGTGTTGATTTACAGGGTGATTAACCATAGACCAAAATGGAAGTGGCTTGTGGTTGAAGGATGTTGTAGAGCCATTGGTGTGAGAAGCACCATACTGAAGTCAAAACCATGGAAGACAAGATGATTGAAAGATCATTTCATTTGACAGACTCTGTCTGAATGGGAAAGATGATTTGTGACAATATTGAAACACCTGGAATATAACATACAATGATATGAATATCTTGCATATCAGTCCAGAAAAAAAGATACGACATATTAGAACATACGGATCCAGAATGAATGCCACTTTTGTAACTGAGATAAATACCCACTGTAGAATTTTCGGAATGAATCATGACCAGTCAATGTCTGGCCAGATGGAAGAAATGATCCAAAGCCTGACATACAGCTAAATGCTCCAGTTTTGATATGATAACACTCCTCAGCTGTAAACCAACACTATAAAGCCTCCCGTTGATCAACCCATGCCCTCCATCTCTAGACATGAGATGAAAATCCAGATGAGGATGAGAAAGTGGAACACCTGTCTAAGTGTGGACCCTGACCAATCACTGAAGACCCTGAAGAGGATCCTTTGCAAGAGTCCACTAATCGTAAAAAGCATACCGATAAGCTCACATATGATCCTGAAAAGGGGATTGTGGTAACCACAGAAAAACACAGCCACAAAAGCGATAGCACATCAGGAGTTCCAATATGATTAACCAGCCCACTTGAGTTATTTCCTGGAGCAGCTGAAATGTACGACAGGTAGACACCTGTTCACAACGAGATAACAGTAACAAGTCAGCCATATCGTAATGAAAACGCATCCAATGAGTTTGGCAACGATGAGAAAAAGCTCAAAATACTCAAATAAAATAAAAAACATAGAGCCCAAACTAAACCTCAATGGGAGTTTTTAAAACTGATAATTTATCCTTTCTTGGACAAAGCCAAATATGTGGTGACGACATCAGAGCTATTGGAGCTATGTAAGAAAGCATTCATGACATCCATCTTGATCATCCACATACCTTAAGTTAAAATCCACCTGAGGGTGAGAAACAATTCCATGATTAAACAAGGGAGAATGAGAAATTCAGTAAGGTCGAACAAATACATAATAGGTTGCCAGTCTTCAGTTTTCTTAGGGACAGACAACAAACACCCTAGAATAAAAACTGAGATGAGCCACAGGTTCAATGGCATGTTAAAGATGGGATCCTGTGGCTGAGAGAAGGTAATGGGTTCTATGACAAAGGAAGTGGAGAAAGAGATTGTATTAAAATTCTTTCTGATAGAATTCAAATAATCCACTCATCTGTAGCAAAAAATTACAAAAGAGGAACAAATTATCATAATCAAGTTCCCACAAAACCAGAATTCACTTGGTAGTCACCGATACTGTTGGCATTGTGCTAATTTACATGAAAGAAAATGAAATACAGAACTCCTGGATGAAAGAACAGGTAAGCACTGAGGAATAATAAAAAGGAAATGGAAATAGGTGCTTTGAGGTTTTGATTGTGGTAAACAATTTACCAAGGAAGAAATGGTGGAGGATTCCTCATGTGATTTGAGTGTGTCAGGAACATGGTTGATACCTACCACTAAAGAGAGGGGGCAACATGTAATTTTCTGAGATAAGTGAGTGGCAAAATAACTGAGGAGAAGACGATACTGAGATTCACAAAGAAATCATGTGTGTGAGTAAGTCAAGAGATGATGATGATAAACCTTCAAGATTTTGGTGCATAGCCTGGAATAGATGATGTATTGTAGATAAACACCACAGAATGAAATGAGATTTAGACAAATGTGTGAAAGCTGGGTATGGGTAAAATATTGCAGGAAATTATAGTTTGCCCCTAAATTGACAAAATATACTACAGCTGCTAAGAACAGATTGGCAGCCTGTCAGAGAAAAAGAGATGCTGGCACTCTCACCCAGTTGGGAAGTAAGATGCTCCACAAGATATCTAATATCCAGGGAAGATGGGAAGACTAAATAAGAACTATCATGCAACAATGAAAGATGAAAAATGAAATCAAGTAAATGGGTGACACATCACAAACCTGAAAAATTATGTCTAAACAAGTTTTTTAGGCCGAGCTAATTCTACAGATGGAGTATATGAAACACGGCACAATCTCAATTTAGTAAAAGGCTATCAAAATCTTAGTTAAACTAAACAGATTTAACATGTTCTTAGGAAAGCGAGGGAAGTTCAGGAGTACATGCTTGACATATATAGTAACCAATATCTTAGCAAATAAACACAGATAATCCCAACCATAACTGACCCAATGTGTCGCTAACTAAAAAGTGTTTTGCAAGAGATGTGATACTCAAAGTTGTAACATTAACCTTGAAATTTATGAGATATAATATATAGAACAAATTGTTTGATAGACAAATACAAATGCATGAGAGAATAACACACATGAAAACAATAAAGATTGGATAGAGAATTTAAAGATATAAGCTGCATAATCAAAAATGATTAATGTAAAATTTCAAACAACTTAATAAAACCCAACTGAAAAAGAAATGATAGTTCAGTAGAACTGAATATTAATCATATGAATAACAAAATGTGTGCCATTCTCATTGATGGAAGGTTTACATGTGGTAATTTGTATAAGAAATTCATTACAATCAAGTATTTCCCATGGATTGGTGGTATGAGGTTTGTGATATGCATAAAACATGTTTTGCATATAGGGGGCAGCACTAAATGAGAATAGTTAATCTTGCGAAAGGATATAATGCAATGTATGGAAGTAAGTCATTGCAATGAATAAAATATGTACATATTTGCAATTTGCAATAACTTAGTCATGCTAATAAGATAAATAAACTGGAAATTTTCAGTTTAGGCGAGTATATTCCTCATGCCTGGTAACATGTTTACAACTCTCTTTTACACAAGGAAGAAGCAAAATATTGACAAAGCTTGAAGTAATATGCAGAAATTGTCAAACCATCTTGTTTCTCATTTTAGTAGTTGGTATATGAAAGTTAATTAACAATTGTTTAGAAATTCAGCAAAATAATGACCCATAGCTTAGTTTCCCCTTATATAAAGGTATTTGAAGGAGAAAGAAAAAAATTGTGATGTAAAATTTACAAAATAATTAGCTTAATATCACATACTCACTCAACTAAAATTTAAATAAAAATAACTAATGAATGTTCAACAAAAATTAAACAAAATTCCAACATACAAACATCAAGTAACTAATGAATGAAATGATAGAGTTAAAGTGAAATAATACCTGTTAAGTAATTAGCATTATGTTTCAAAAATGAACTTTTTATCTCTACTATGTTACTACTGAGTACAGATTTACCTTTAAATCATGTCATCATTCTTTTGAGAAAAAGCTCTTGAGGTACATGTTACTTTTAAACTTTCTCTTGACCAATTTGTTTTATCATGGTATATTTTTCATAGGGACCCCCACTGAAACAACACTTAACTTTTTCATAATTTCCTTATGTCATTTTCTTTCTTTTTGATGAAGTATTATAAGACAACAATTAGTACACCACACAAACTTGTGTTTGTCAACAAAGATTACTTGTAATGATTGCTGTATAGAATATTCAACATTGCACTGTTAAATTTATGAACAAAATTAAATATCTTACTTCGACAAAGGATCAATTTCTCATGTTTTTATTATAAATAACATCTTTTGTATTATTCCTTGTTGTTGGTACAACATAAATTCATTTAATAACTATAAAAATTAAATAAGTCTACACAAATAATCCTGACATTTGGTTAGTGCTCCAATCATCAACAAATAATTCTACAGATAATCAATGTAAGTAGGTTCAAATGAAAGTGTTTTGGTTTCTTTATGTTGTGTTATTTAATTGACTAAGGTATTCTCAATAGAAATACTACATTTGATGGTTTGAGTTAAAATATCGCTAATAATTCCTGAAAGGGTAACTGACATAACACAAGAACTATCGATACTATAAGTACTGCATAGTAGAAGATAAGGTTGCTTAAGTTACATAAATATCTCTCTCCTTCAGGGCAACCTTGGTTGCATCTTTTATAGTCAGAACATCTGACAACAGAAAGCACATTGAAAGATGTTTAGTAATCAGATCTGTAATTTTCGTAAAATGGTGAATAAATCATGCCTCATACAGATACCAATAATATAGATACACTTGGCAAAATATGTAGAACAAACAACTGAATTGAATCAATGTAAATATCCAGTAACTGTAAAAATTAACACAAAAGATCTGCTTCATTGATCAGTTATTCCACATCATGTGTAAAGTGATATTACAGATGTCTGCACAAATATAAGGAGCTGATGTTTGGAGTAGCATGATTTGGTTAGTCTGAAACACATTACAGTTAACATTACTGCCATGCAACATGTAAAAAGTAGACATAACCTTGAGTGGTAGTGTGTTTCCCATCCACCGAGAATGAATAAAAATAATCTGGCTTATATCATACATGTTATAACAAAGTGAAGCAACAACCTGAATCACCACTAACAAGTAGATTCTGTTCTTAATAAAAAGTTCAAGAGGAACCCTTTTGAAAAATGAAAACATTTTCATCAAATATCACTTTGTACTACATTTAATTTGTATTAGCATTTAATGATGATTAGAGTTAACTGTTCCAGTTTCTAAAGATTTACACTTAGCAAAAACTACGTGACATTTTGACAATATGAGGTAGTTAATTGCTGTGATGGGGAAGACAATAGTTTTGATAAAAGTTTATAAATGCTGTCCTTTCCAATTCAGATAAATAACAAGGAATATATTTTTATTTTAATCAATGCTTCACTTTCACGAACTCACCAGAGTTAATATATACAATTATTTGATATTAGAATATTTGTTAAATTATAAAACTGCTTGTTATGTTATATTTCTCGAGTCTGTCATAACGTGTGTCTAACAATGTATAACTTATTATTTATGTTTCCTTATTGTATTAATATTATAGTTGGTTTAAAACTGTAGAAAATTGTGTGTGGTGGTTGTTAATGGAAGAAAAGGAAATGTTGAAGATAGAATCACCACAAAGTTAACTACAATATGTACACACTTTAATATATGTACGTTTGTTGTTACAATGTTTGTGGCAATGTCCTTTTTCATTTATCGCTTCCTAAATAATAAATCGGTAGACGAAAACACAAAATCAAATGCTGTTTGACAATATGATGAATAAATGTGCATAACAAAGCTTACTAACATTTGTAACAATAGAAAGTTGTGTGTATATATATAGGTAAACACACACACACCACTCCCTGTATTCACATATATGTGAAAACACACACACTGCTCCCTGTATTTATATATATATGCATTGATAATTGTTTTTAAAATTTCACTTCCCTAAGTCTTACTACAAACTGCTATTTGAGATTTGTTGTAGCTTCAAAAATATAGGTAGGAAATTGGAGAAGACATGGGTACAAGTGATCACTGCTGTATTAAGTTTGATATTTTTCCTGCATATTGAAATCAGAATATTTTGATTCCAAATTTTAAAAATCAAATTTTGAAGGAAAGCAAGTCGATTTATTGGCATCTCATTTTAGCTCACTTGGCTTTCATTGTTATTTTTGAAGTTGGAAATAATTAGTTTTCAATTATAAATCTTATTTTTGATTGGACTTAATTACAGTTAGAGTTAATTTTAGTTTATATTAAAAAGAATCAATTTTCAGTAGCTTTCATTTTTGGATATAAAATACAACCTTCTTTCTTCAAAAGATAGAATATTTTTAAACCTTAACAATATTTGCAAACAAATTGAAAGTTTTGTAGAACTGACCTAAGACTTTCAAAGATTTAAAAAACAAAAAAATTTTGGGTGTGTGTGTATATTATCATCTCAAGAGACTTTATTTCACCAAAGTTTTCAAAACAAATATAAAGTGTAAATAGCTTTTATTAAATCACCTTTTATTTGTAATTTAAATTTTTTGAGGAAGCTAAACATATGTTTCAGTGTACATAAACCCACAGAACCAGTTGAGAATTGCTGAATTAAATTAACTTCAAGGGAGTTGGAAAATTTTTAACATTTACTGAGACAGAAAATGTATAAACATTATAACTATCTTCAGTTTTTGTAATGAAGCAACATAAATAGAGTATAATAGGTAATACATTTTAATACAGCCAGATCCCAGAATGTTTTTAAAAGCTTCAGTAACATTTACTAAGTTATCCTTCACAAAATGGATGGATCAATCATTTTTGTTATAAAACTATCTTTTTTTTACTACCCAATTCTAAAAGTGTTAGATTTTTTTTTGTGGCTTCTGTTTATCCAGTACAATGTTTTTTCTAATTGTGTAGCACTGATACTGTTCTGAATGACTGTACATGCACATTAGTAACTTAAGAAAAAATTCATGATTTAATCATTGTTCATAAAGTTTTATAATCTGTACTGGTTAAACAGTGTTATGTAAAAGAATTATGTTTGAAAAACTGCTCCAGTGAAACTTATGTTTTTTATATTTTTAGTCTTATTTTTATCATCACATCCTTAATTTGTTGGTTGATCGCTGACATTTCAAAGTCTTTGAAACTTCAAATCAGACATGGAAGTAATATCATCAATAATATTATTGAAGAAGAACTAAGAATAGTGAAGGATGGTGAGGTTTGAAGTAGAAATAAGGCACGACTTCGTAACATTAGTTCACGGGTTAGTAATATGTTACAGAATGCACTCAACAGAATAACAGCACATTCAGTTAATTGGTATAAAAGCTAGTTTGTTGTGTTTGACTTTCAAACTTTCATCCACACAACTTGATATTGTATTTTCAAATCTATGTATGTATTCATACTGACCTATAAGGTTTTCAAGTTTTAACAGATTACTTGAACAGTTACACCGTTCTATAAAAAAAAAAAAGGTAAATGTGCATTACCCACACTTAAATGTGGTCCTCTAAAATGGTTCTAGTCCACATAAATTTAAAAACCTTTAAATATTTTACAGGAAGTTGTTTCTTGGTACTAAGATTAACTATGTTGTATCTCTGGCCAAAAGTAATAAATGTCCCAAATATAATAAATTATTCATCATATTACCTTTAGTTCCAAAACAATTATTCCTGTTGTCACTTATAACTATTACTCAACTTCCAGGGTTTCAATCTTTACCCATCTAAGCATCAATATGATTTTTCTCTCTTGCTCCAGTCTTTTACACCAAACTCAGTTGCCCTTGGCAATATACCATCCTCCTACATCAGTCCTCCCTCTATTCTGGTACTGTATGTAAGCCCCTCATTTAGATAATGCTATCACCTTTTTTTTTTGACAGAATGCTTAGACACAGTTTTATTTACACAAGTGTTGCCTACCAGTGGCACAGTGCTAGAATATGGGTTTCAATGCTCATGATAGGCAGATCAAAGGTAGCCCATTGTATTGCATTGCATTTAATTTCAAACAAATAAAACGTAAGTGCTGCAATAATTAATGTACTAGGTTGTGATTTTTGTGTTATCTAGTGGCTTTTTCCGGATAATTCATTATTTGAAAAAAACAAAACAAAATTGTGACACACCATTTTGAGGCATGAATTCACAGGTTACTGTTTTTAGCATGGAGACTAATCAGTCCTCCTTTGTTCCCCATCTTTTGTCTAGTATCTGTCAAAGATCAGAGGGAGTTATTCTCAGTTGAGGCTATCTGTGATCTTATTCATTGTAAGATGAATACTTATATTTAGGGATGTCTCTCCAGGGAGTTCTGAGGGTGAAGAGAATTTGGATTTTATTTTTTTTCCAGTGCTTGTGTTTACTTGGTCAGCTTCTCATTAGACCATCTCAGACTGACAGCCAAGGAATGGGATAAATCTTTCTCACCAATTCTTTTGACAGATATTTCTCATCTCTATGACCAATCAGACACAGATAGTTTATGTACTGTCAGAGCCCTGAGGCATTATGTGCCTCACACTAACTTCTTTTGGGATGATGGAACTAAAGTAATTATTCATTGATATTCTTCAGTTTCTGAGATTTGTTCCCAATTACTTAGATAAGTCAGCTTTGCAAAATGTTTTGTTTTGCTTGTTCTGGACTTTCTTTCCAGGCAAGGAAACTTCTGAGAGTCACATCTCATCAGATTTGTGAGATTTCTGTGTTTTTAGCTGCTCATTTGATCTGCTCATTGGAGTATATAATATGTGCTATTATAGGGCCTTTTCCCAATACTTTTCAATCACATTCTTTACATGATCTGGCAATTTCTTCCTTTGAGAGTTTTCAACTACAATATGTGTACATTTGGATAACATCTGCTAGATTACAAGGAGGATTGAGCATTTTTTGTCCTTCTCTTGCATCTCTTAATTTTCACAATCTGAACAGGGCAGAGTCTGTTTCTGTTTAAAATGTATGTAAACAGGTTGATAATAACATCTAATCAAATATTTGTGGTCAGTGAAGTCCAAAATAAATCTAACAGAGAAAGTTTTGCAACACTTGTGTGCCCCAGGAATAAGGAAGTGATGAATACTGTATGTAATTTATAAAATTTCTTTTTTCACTTAACATTTGATGAATGACAATCTCAAAGGCCAAACCTTCTTGAAGCTTATACAAAAACAAATTATTTGTTTCTGTTTACATACTTAATGTTCATACCATTTTTGTGACAGCAATTTAAACCATCTTGTAGCTTGTATTATAACATTGATGTTCTCCTTTGTAAAACTTTTTTTAAGCACTTATAGTTGTAAGAATTATTGTGTTCAATATTTTGATAGATAATGATCTTGTGTCTTTTAATGTTTTATGAGGATGTGTTCTTTATTTTTAACCAAATTTCTATATTTCATGTATCTTTTAGAACAGGGGTCAGCAACATTTTGGGTCTTGGAAGCCAATCCAAATTAAAAACAAGAATATTGCAGGAAATCAAAATAAACACTTATGTTATATATAAACACTTAATGAAATATCAGATAAGTAAAACTAAAGAAAATGTAAATTGATTATAATATTTACAGTGTGTTCTTTTAATGAGATTGCTGCTGTTACATAGTTTTGTTCCTTTCTCTGAAGTCTGTTTCCCAGCTGGTCAAGTGTAATTTCATGTTCAGTTTTCTACTATTAGTATTGAGCACAGGATTTTTCTGATGTTGGAAAATGTCTGAATACACAGGTAGAACCAAACATTGTGAATATGAGAAGATGATACTGTGAAGACCATTCCAGAGTTGTAGAATGAAGTAATATGTGTGCTCCAGTTTCTTCAAATCAATCCAATTGTATAGTTTTGGGAAAGTTTCTAGATTAGTGTCAGACTTTTCAACCCAGATGCCTGGATCCTTAAGGTCACCAACTTCCAGTTCTAAATCTCCAATTATGATCTTGAAAATAATCATCATATCTAATTGTTCCACACAAGATTTATGTTAGCAGATACAAACTTGAACAATGTGATGTGTCAACAGAATTCTAAAGAACAAGACTTGAACAGTGTTAACAGATCAGCAACAAATGCTACAATCTGTCACAGTTCCAAATTGTTATCAACTTTGTCATTTGTGTATGAATCTCAAACTTGTGTTCAGAGTTTGTTTCAGAAACACCATTGTTAAGATAATGTTTACTCTTTGAACTGTTTTAGTGTCTCCACAATGTTAATTTCCAGTGTTTTAAAATAATGATAAATCAGGAATTAAAGTTTTGAATTTTTACACTGGTCATCACTTTTTTAAATCATTGTTAAGTAGGTTTAGTAAAAAAAAAGCTATATTTTTGAAAAACATCTTGTACTAAATTTTGTTCAGAGGAAATTTATCTTAACCTTCCTCTCTTTAGTTCAAAATTTATCATCTATATTGTTTTTATATGTGTCAATATACGTTGGTTGTCAGTTGTTGTTTTTTTAAGTATGCTGTTAAATTATCAACAGAAAAAAAATTCTTGAAATGATTGTAACAAAGAGTAAACTAAAGTTATTTGATTAACTCAAAGGAAAATTCTTTAAACTTAGTAAAAAACTTCAGTTTTTGAATTAGTACTTACTGTTATAAATGTGTGCACTATTGAAAAATATTGAATATTCATTCATCTAAATGTATTGGATACAACTTCAGTTTTTAACAGATTTGTGTTAAATTATGCACTTGTCATAATCCTTTAATAATAATTTGAATCACTCATTAGGGTGAATGAAAATCATAAAGTAAATAAACACTAGTTTCTTTCAAATGATGTATGTTTAGCTTTTCTAATGTTTCTTAAGTAAGTTGATTTTTAAAAAGCACTTCTAACTTTTAAATATGTTTCTCAAGATATGCATATCATGTTAAGAATTCCATGTTGAAAATTTTAGTTTTTGGTTTTCTGTTATAGTCTCAAGATGATTAAGACAGCTGCATTCCTCATGACATTGGCCAGTTCTTTAGTTTTATGTTATATGTATGTTCAACATGATTTGCTTTAGGTTTTGAAATTTATTTATTTTTTTGTTCTGAATATATGAGCATTTCTGAAGAAATATCCTTTGATGTATAATTATGAAGTATTTTTTTCATTAGTAAGAAATTAAACCTTATTCACCAAAGTATTTTGTGTCATTACCTGATTTCACATGTTTTAGAGCAGAACTTATTCATGTTATAATGGTTCAAATAACTTGTGAGAGGACTTATCAAAAACTAATATGTGCCTATATTTCACAAACATAAGACTTAGTTGCAGGATTTTAATTAAAAATAAAATTACTGTATGACTGTTAAATGATTTACACATGCAGTAATCCTCACTGTCTAACAGGTAATAATTGAAGACAATAATTACAGCTGAAAATGCGAGTATGTTTGTTAATGATTGACTTGCAACGTGCGGGAAGTGGGTTTGAATCTCCATTAACGAACATACTCGCATTTTCAGCTGTGGTGACGTTATAATGTGTTGGTCATACCTTCTAATCATTGGTAAGATAGAAACCCAAGATGGGTGGTGCTGACTATCTGACCTCTTAAGATAAAGACCATACTTTATGGTCTTAAGACCATACTAAATTAAGTATGGCTAATGCAGATAGTACTTAAATAGCTGTGTAAAAATTTAAACAAAAAATTACTCAATTCATTGATTCTCATATTTACATAATACTCTTTTACTATTTCAAGAAATTATAACTCTAGCAAACAAACATTTTATGATTAAAATATAGCTTACAACACTGACTACTTACTGGGTTGAGAAGTCCTTTGAATAATGCTAATTCAAAATCAAACAGGATTGGCCATTCAACAAGTCTAGTTTTTATGGTTTTATTTTCTGAGAGTTGTGTTATACATACAGGATGGCTTCTTGTATAGTATTGACACTTGTTATCACTGACAGAGTTCTCCCAAGGTAGTTATTCACGAAAATTCACTTGTGTGTCTATCCCTAGTGATCTTTTGAAAGTGGTTTCTACAGGAATTCAAGACTCTAGCAGGTTGATTTTCCACAAAACAAGTTCTACGAATTTATCAAACATGCCTTTCTCTTACCAAATTACATACAAAGACAATCATAGTGGTTGAACTTTGGCTTGTGCTAATCCTTGTGGATCATATGAACCGGATCACTCATTCTTTTCAGTACAAAATATGACCCTTACCAACACCTGTACAACAATGTACCAATAAATTCTTGTATAACCTCAGTGATGTTCCTTGGCCTTTCTACAGATCAATTGTGAAGCCCTGCTAATTAACTATCCTATTAATACATGTGCAGTGGTTCCAGTGACACCTTAACTTCTCTCTCAACTGTCAGTGATAATTGTATGTTGTCTATAGCTTTTATACTGTAATTTTGTAACTCATAAGTATTGCTCAAAGATTTTAAACCCATGTTTTCTTATATCCATCCATATAAATTGTTAAGTGATTCAAAATACGTAATTGTATATCTTCACCATGCCATTGGAAGATGACTGAGGCACTGTTATTCTGGTATTTTTGCTTCCAAATAATTGACACATTTCCACAAAAAGCTGTTCCAAAATTTTCTCTGGTATGAATGAGGTTTCTTGGGCCCTCCAAATCCTGAAACAAATCATTTATGATTTTCTTTGCTAGAGTTTCCACTTCCTGTTCAGTAACATAATATGCTTTTGCTTTTGTAGAATAATCCATCATAACCATATGTATTTATATTTTACTATTACTTTGTAGCAGCAGACCAAGACCATTAACAGGAATTTTGTCAAGTGGTGGTGTTCCACCATCATACTGCTGTAGCCACCTGTAATGTTTCTTTTGTGGACTTTTTTGTTCACAGCATAGTGCACATGATTTATATCAATTCTCTACAGATCCTAAACATTCAACCTAATAAAAGGACAATCTTACTGTCTTCTTGATGCATAAGTATCTAGCTGTCATATCTCTGTGTTGAAGCAATTCAGAATGTAGGCATTAGAAGTACCAACAGAAGTCATGTTTCTGGCCATTGGTATCTTCCAATTTTCAACAGACTTTGTTGTGGGCATAATGAATCCCATTGTGCCAAGCAGGGGCGTAGATCCTGGGGGGATACATCTCCCCTACAGTTTGATCTGTTGAATTGCTTTATTGCATCACAAGCCTACAAATTGTGTGTTTGTTCTTGTGATTCTCGTGTTCTTACCAATCGAATTACGTAATTAGGCCTAGATGTAGGCTTTTTCAGTAGCCAAAATGTACATCTTTAATATAGGTGTGCTTCTAAGCTTTTCGATCTAAGCGATAATTAGTAAGTATCAGTCAGTAGGCCTAAGTATACATGCAAGTATTGTGGCAACAAGATTACTCTGTGACTGCATGTTTACAGCTTTCAGGTTCACGTAATCAGGGATTACTAATTTGCAAATTGAACACTCCACATAAGTGGTTGGAAAAATCATTTCCCCCATCGGGTGTAAAACATCTACGCCCCTGGACTGCCAAGTACATCATTTTCTTAAGGTTGTACTTAAAAACTGTTGGAATTGAGAGTATTTCTACACTATTCTTGATCTACTGAATAATTAGTTTCAAACGTATCTTTTTCCTTAGCATCTTCAAAGTTGAGTGTTGCACCATGTTAGGTCATCATCATTTGTGAATATTCTAGCTTTGGCTATTTCTGCTGTAACTTGGGTTAGTTGTCTTCACTCTCATGCATTTCACTTATCACAGTGCTTGCACATGTTCTTTATAAATAAATGGTTTTGTGGATAATGTGTCAGTATTTCTATAACTGTTCAAAGTGATACACAACATTTAAGTTATACAGTTAAAGTTTATGGAGTCATCTTGCTGTACAGAACTGCGAACTACAAAATTCCAGCCACCTACTTTGATGCTTCAAATAATAATAATAGTGTAGATGACGAGTTGTATCACAACAGTTTTACAGAATGACTATACTGAGAGCACAGTTCAAGAAAGCCCCTAACTTCACACAGATTGAGTCTTAAATAGGTCTGTGAATGCAATTTGTCTGCTGAATCTGTGTCCCAGGAAACTTTAGTAATGAAACAATTCACAAAGATTTTCTTTCTTCGATTGTTTCAGAAATGTTATTGGCCCATCACAAGCATTAGAAAAGTTCATCCTGTATGCAGTGGCGTTTTATGGTTTTTCGAAAACAAACACAAATAGTCAATGAAGTGTAACAGGTTCATGACGTAATTCAAATGACTACACCAAAAATTGCCGTAATACATTCCCAGAGGAAAAGACTGTCTTCTCTCTACTTGCTTCATTGTCTTGAACTTGCTAATATCCTCTCCTAAAATCCATTACTGAAAAATGTTTTCATCCAGACAAACATCCAAGGTAGAGTACATCCTTGGCAGTTGCTGGAATTATTCTTTGTGAAAGTATACAACTTTTTTAATCTTAAAGATTGATTCATTCTTCAGTAACAATTCATAATGATGCACAAGGTCCAGTACTCGGATTTTACACCCCTTGTTATTTGAAACCTTCGATTTCTTTGTATGTTTCAGCCTTTTTTGCAAGTTGCTGTCATTAAGCCAACTGGCGTATTAAAAGTTCCACTGCCAGTATCAATCTTATGAGGTATTTGTTTTGCCTACATCATGAGGTCTTGTGGAGAAGTCATCTTTATTTTCTGCGAGTAAGTGGTCTACAGCGTTAATCAGCTGTAACTTTGCTATATCTCTAGTAATACAACTCTTGTATACGAGATGGTAAAGTGTAATCAGGTGAGGATTTGTCATCAAACTTCCTGCATCTTCCTCATAGGTGACTACTTCTGGCGTTTTTTTTTTATGTGGAAGTACTACAAGTTCAGCTTCGATTGTTATCACGATTGATATCGTGATCCTAATGGTGACATTATTATTCTCTAGATATATGAAAGTTATACCAAAAATTAATTTTTCAGGATATGTTGGAGTGTTTGTTTTTACTACGTCTTTGTCAGTAGTTGTAAATTATGGGTAAAACGTTGTGTTTTGTTTTTCTTGCCAAACAAGTCATGCATTCTTGTTAAAGAGAAAACAACAGTCATGCATTTTTGTTGAAAAACGAAGCAAGTCATGCATTCCTGTTTAAATACAAAACAAAACAGGTAATGTGTTACTGTTTATTAAAGGCAAAATATTTTGGTTTGGTTTGTTTAGAAGTAAGCAGAAAGCTCTACAACGGGTTATCTATGCTTTGCCCACCACATGATTCAAAACCCAGTTTCTCGCGGTGCGAGTCGTCAGACATACTTCTGTGCCACTAGGGAACAAAGGAAAAAGAAGAGGCAATTTCAAATTTCCGATAATAGTGCTTGTTGTCTTGATATCATTTTAGGTGTTATTATTATATTCTTGTTGCAAAGTTTTTGTAGAGAGAAAAGGAGCAAGAGAAGTATGTTTACCCCGAGGACTGTGCTGGCTTTCAAAACTTTTGCATGTGATAAATTAAAGGAAACTATATACGCCAGTAGCTGACATGTGACAAATCAAACAAGTTGTATATTTCAGTATCTGACACGTTACAAAGGAAATTAAGCTGTAGAAGTTGGTATCTTACACGTGACAATTAAATGTAATTAAAAACAGGTGTACAACGTTAAGAACGTTATATTATTTCGTTTAAGCAACTATGGTTTTCTTGCTACATTTTAAAGTTATTATAGAAAGAAAGAAGACGGATAATTTTGATTTATTCTGTGTGGTGGTTACGATTTCACATAAAATTAGGAAAGTTAATGTAGCAAATAATATTTGAAGCTTTCTCGCAAAAGTTGGAAATTTATTTCGGATTACGTAAAAAATAAATTTGTTAATTTTCAAATGGAGAAAATTATTTTAAATATCAGATTGAAATCACTTTACACTAGGAGTAGTGACTACTTGGACTCCATATATTAAAACATTAATTTTTAGTACAAATACTTTATCAGAAATTGTGATCTTTTATGTAGATAAGACTAATAATGTTTATTGAAAGCTTGCTAAGTCCGTGAAGATTCATGAGTCGTATCGGATGATGTGTCGACATAGTCGTATTACGGCTTCACCGTACAATACTCGCAACATCACTAGTAAAATCCACTGTTGTCCAAGTCATTTATAAAATGTTAAATTCGAATGTGATTTTGCAAAATCATTAACAACACTAGACTAAAATGCTTCTAGAACAGTTTAATATCTAATTCGACGTAAGAGATATATTTTGTTTCTTCTTGGACTACTATGCTCTACAAATTAGGTACTTAATATAAAATACCACGTAACTGTATTGTTTTATCATTTTCACAGCTAAGATTTCTGAATACAATGTTTGTTGTACAGTTTCAAAATTTACATTATCCGTTTATCATTCTTAGCCTGCCAGCATGATCGATACGATGTTGATGTTAGGGCTCTAGGTTTTATTTTTTTCATTTTATAATTTATTATTTTGCCTCGTGATAAAAAAATAAAATAAATGCAATGCTTTAAATGAAGGCACCGGTAAATGTCATTTATAATTTTCTTTTATTTTTTTAAGTGTAACTTCATCTTCTAAAAATTATTGATATTTTAATCATTATTCCCATACAAATATTCACATATTATTTTAAAACTAATAGAATATTAAAACATTATTTTTTTTGTGCAGAAGCAACTCATATTCAACGTAATTAGCTATTATTTATGTTACTTAAAATATCATTCGCGATAAATATTCTATTTAATCTCTAAATGAGCGGAAGGAAATTCAAGCGTGAGAATTCTAGATGTGTTGTTTTATACACTTCAAGTTACGAAAAGCAATTCTTTAGCCTTAAACTGCTTCAGTCATAGAAATGTTTATTTTATATAAAAAAAGTTAACTGACTATAGAAATAGCGGTGCGTAGAAAGAAAAACTAATTGGTGGTGCAAATTAAATATTTTAAATAAAAGTTATCCTTGTTTTTGATAGCTGAAGATTCATAAACAGCTTCTCACAGATTAAAATAACATTTCAACCATGTGCTAAAGTTTGCCATCTAGTGGCAATAAATTAAAATGGCCATTGTTATTTTAAATAAAAACACGCATAAACTAAAATCAGATATTTTATAATTTCTTTTATTACTGTAAACTTTCAACCTTACAAAATGTTTCTAAGTTGTAAAATTTAAGACCATTTTTCAAAGTATAGGCAATTTTTTGGTTTTTTATAACGAACAACAAACACATAGGTAAATTATTTCTAATGGAAATTACAATTTTGTCACATAAATATCAAGTGCAATGTTATTCTTTAATTTTGATAATCTAAGTATACTTGTGCACAATTTCTTGAGGGAATAAATCGATACCTATTTTTGATTGGATGATGCACATTGAATGGTTATTACACTTCAGCTCAAAAATGTACCTATTGATTATTCGACCTTTATGAAATAATGGGAATGTTGACTTTCGCTGGTAACTAAAATGGATAGAAAACAAATCGACCTAATTTTGTCTTGATGTTTTTGTCTCGTGATTTATTGATATGCATATTCAAAATAATTTTAATGTATGGTACTTAACCTTCAGTATTCCACAAACGCGTCTACAATATAAGAGCAAAACAGTTTCAAAAATGTTTACCTCTTATATTTTTGCATGTAGTTTTCGAACTCCCAAACATAAATACTATGTTATTCAAAAAAGAACAACAACAAAAAAAAACAGAATATTATAAAACACTTTAAAATGGTATTTTTAAAGCAAAAGCCTGCTAAAATTTGATAAAGTATAGTGTACATGCATGAATAGCAACGCTAAAATGTAGTATTTTTTAACTATCTACAACGCTAAACTAGTATTTTGTTAATATCTAAATGATGTATTTATCCATTTATGATATTGTTTTCTTCTCATTTTACTGATTTTTTCACGAAGCTTAGGTCTTGAAAAGCTACAAACAATATGTGTTGGTTACTGATAGATACAAAGAAATGCTAAGAGATACAGATAGATAAAAAGAGAAATAAATCAACCATTCTATGGCAGTTAAAAAAAGTGCATCAAAATAATAATAAAAAAATTTAAAAATGAGATACCTCAAAAACATTGAAGAAATTTAAGAATAAAACATTCACTTGATATCAACAAGAAAAACTATGAGATATGTTTTATCATGCATGATTGAAGACACCAGAAGAAATTACTTGTATATTTTTACACAACAGCACTACTTAGATACAAGCACTGGTTTACATCTGCATTAAAACACATTATTTATTGCATCAGTTTGTTAGATAAATATATTATGGACAATCAAATAGAGAAATAGATTGAATGGTATCACAATAATTTTGCGTGAATACATTCATATGATTTGAATTTCTGATCAAGATAGACCACAATGTTAACTATTTCAGAATAGTCACATTAAAACGCCCCCAAGGCTGAAAGGGCGAGCATGTTCGGTGAGATGGAGATTCGAATCGCGACTCTCAGATTACGAGTCGAGTGTCTTAACCACCTGGCCATGCCGGGCTGGAAGGATTGAAAGATTTGCTTTTCTATAACGCACGTGTGTGAATATAAATATACCTGAGCTGGTAGATATTGAGACGCATGCGCTCACGTATATTTTCATTGTGTTTACACACATATAACCTTTTTACGACTATTTAATTATTTAATATCTTTCATCTTTCATTTTTATATTTAATTTTTAGATTGCAGATAACTATATACCTTTCAAACTTCAGAAGTATGGCATTGTTGCCTCCCAAAATTTGATATATTTTAAAGTTTTTTCACCCCACCTTCCCCCACGTAGCTCAGCAGTAAAGAGCTTAAAGTATAAAAGCAGTTTCAGTACCTGTGGTGTGTTTCGAAAATTGTAATAAGACTTCATATGAATATTTCTTGTGAAACTTCCATTCCTCAGGAGAAACGAAACCGATTACGTCACATCCAGTCGATAAAAAAACATCTACAGATAATATAGCAGCATTTACCCGACACCCCTATACTGATGGTGATCATGTATTTAAGAATACACGGAAGAAAAGTGGCGTCACTACTCTGAAAACTGGAAATTTTTTTCTACATCATTAGTTCGCCAAAATTCTTTTCAATGCTACAGATGGTTTAAGTCGAAAATCTCCTTTTGTCACACTGTCTCCAAATGACCAAGTAGGCAAGGCTTTAAATACAATAGTAAAGAATGGAAAACGATTCTCTTCTTGCTACCTTATAGGTAGCAGTAGAAAAGGATGTATCATAAGTACATTTTGGTTTAAGGTGCGTAGCATGGTGCTTACGAAATGTTGTTACTTTTTAAAAGGGACATGTAATAAACGTTTTAGAGGCAAATTATTCGGACACTCCATTCATAAACACGCTCAAAATAATGATTTAAAATTTACAATTAAAAATATAAATAAAAAGGAGTTTATCTATTAAGTTTTTTTTTTATTATTCACTGCTCTTTAATGTGTATTATATACAGATAGCTATTTCATGAACCTGCTCACGGTAAAAGCGTACATAATTTACCTTGTAACTTCAAATGTGTAAATTATATTTTATATAATTAACAATGCATGTTTGAACGTTTTTCATATCAGTGGAACAAAAATATTGAATGAAGTAAGACAACTAAACATTAAGAGAAACAAACAAGTAATATTTTGAATATTTTAAGATATAATGTTCTTTTGTTTAGTTTTTTTGCTAGCTATCTAATTAAACTTTTTTAAGACTTATTTTTCTAATTTGATCAAAAATTGAGTAACTATGTTTACTACCCTTCATTATAACAAGTGTATTTTATTCGTTCTGACGATAGATAAATCACCACGGAATATAGAAATCGAAAGTAGAAGCAGGAAATTACGGATAAGTCCTATATCTGACATGGATGTAGAATTGAATAGTTTCAAAGTGTCTGTACTTAAACGTGTTACCGAGAACAACAACAACACGACTCTTGTGAACGTTGGAAGTATAATATTTCGGATCCAAGTTCCTCCCATAGGTTAGTTTACATCCTACTATGACAAAATTGAAATCTCTAAACGTTTAAATACATAGACGTGAAACGTAAGTTTTTTAGCTGCTTCACGAAAACATGGAGATATGAGTGAACCTACTTTACTAATATTTTTAGTACAAAACGTGTTCATCAAATGTAGCCAAAACAGCCATAGAGAAATTCTTTATAATACTTGTTTACTGCCTATATCAATAAACAACTCATATTTTACAAAATCAAGTTGATCAAGGAACGCAGAAAAAATTCTCTTTATAATATGTAATTAAAAAATTACAAAAATAAATTGTTTGGAAAAGTGACTTTCTACAGTTTCCTTGGTTAGATCTATAGTTTCACGTTGTCATGTATGTCGATTTTTTCATACTTTAATCACAAAACTTTAACCCCGTCTGTTATATCACAGATATGGGCTATGTTTATGTTGGAGAAGAACTCACTTTAAATGTTGAAGATTACATCACTCTACCACCAGAAGTTGCCTTTATTGACTGGCATTTCGAAACGAAGAGACCAAAAGTGAAAAAGTTAACTAGTAATATGATAATAATGAAATCAAGAAAGTCCCTAAAGATTCGAGGACTAAAAAAACATCAGTATGGAGTCATTGTGTGTAGTATGTACTCTTCTAAATCCTTGTTAATAGCCAGACGCCGGTTTCGTCTCCGAAAACCTAGTAAGTACATAGCGCATACGGTAAGATACATGAAATGGAGGGTAAATGTGTTGCTTTCTTATTTTCTTCGTCGAATTTTAGAAACCAGTGTAATAAATGAAGAAAGTGAGAAACGTGAGGTTTTCTTTATACAGGTAGACTAATTGTGTGTTTTTTTTAAACCTAACGTTTAAAAGAATAGAAAAATCAATAACCCAGACGCTTTTGGAAAGTGGACTTTCTTTCATCGGGAGTATTTTTTTTATTACTGTTTATTTTACTGCCCGTAGATTTTCATCTGTTATAAAACACCTCATTTTGCTCACAACACCTTGTATGCGATTTGTTGAAGGTTTCTACAGTAGGCTAACTTTTCAACATCTAAATCATAGCTTCAACATTATGATCATTAAATATACGAGGGGTCCGTATGGCCCCAGGTGTACTGAAAGGTGGATATTTTAACGTGTACTAACAAATTTTAAAACTAATAAATTTAATTTATCTGATTTAGCATTGATATTTGACATTTTTCATCTTTAACAAAGAAATGATTTAATCAGGGATACCTGTTTCACAAAGCTTCATTAAATGCCAATGGTAAACCCAGTCCTTTTTCTTTTCTTAAAATAGTTTGCCTTTTTAACACAGGCTTAGTCCTATTCTTTGTTTTCATGTGTAAGAAGTTTCCCACTAATCTAAAGTACTGTAGAATCACATACAATCTTCCTTTTTTCTTTTTTTTTTTTGTAGGTAATGTAGTATTAACAATTTGTTTACTGTCAAGGTTTTTTATTTATCATGTCTTCATGGACTGTTCCTGTGTTAGATATTTAAAATATCAATTATTTGTAATAATTTTCACCGATGTAAGTATTCTGTAATAAAAAAATACATTTTGGCATTTTGTTTATTTATTACTCAGGAGGAAAAGGGCGAATTTCAATGAAGACTTACTAAACCAGCCGAGGAAGCAAGGATAGCCAATGGTCATCACATGCAGGAAAAAAAAAAAGTGAACATAACTTGATCTTATTCTTGCTGTGCCCTGTGACATGATGTTGCCTTTGTTATTTGTATTTTGACACTGACTTTCTCAAATTAATGTTTATATTTGTTGATCTTGGTTAATATCATCACACTTGACACAATATGAGAATATTTTTCTTCATCTTATTATTGTTTTTATTATTATTATTAAACTTCTTTCTGCAATTTTTTATTTGAAGTAGAAAATTTCAAAAGATGTCTTGGTTTGAAAACATTTAATGAAAGTAAGTTATTTCAATCTTTTAGTTACGGAAAAAAAAAAAACAGGTTCTATTTGTGTTTAGTGGTATTTATTTGAAGCCTAAGCTATGAAGGTAATTGTTTAGATGTCTAAATCTGCAGATGTTCATTCTGTTTTGTAAATTATATAAACATTCAGTGGAGGATATTTTTTTGTGTGCATATAATTTAAAACAGTTTCTGTCGATGTGTTATGTTGTGGTTATCTTTCAAAATTTATTTTATCAGTAAAAATGACTAAGTGTGTAGTTTGAAAGATACTTTTGTCTTTACAAAATTAAACGCCCTTTTGGAAAAAATGAATGGCATTATAAATTATTTCAAGGATACCATGCACTGAAATTATGTCAGACCAACCATTTTTCTTGTCATAATTACTTTGATATCAGCTGTGGTAACTTTACAAAGAAACACATTCTGATTTGTTTACATTGTTCAGGTAACCAAGAGTAATGTGCAGTGATGTAATTAAAGAAGAATGCTAACATTCAAGGATATTTTATTTTTAAATTGTACTTTTAAATTAAATCCTTCTTGAGGTTTTATTTTACATCATTGACAGATCAAGACTACATTAATTTTTTTGGAAAAAATCTCTGGATAAGCAAAAAAGAAAAAAAAAACATAAATGAAGTCGTTTAATTTTAAAATAAATACCACCATTGATTAATTTCATTCCCCTATTTAGAATATAGAAGAATAGCCTCAAACTCAATAGTGATATAACCTTATTCAGATGTTATTGAAGAAAACATGATGTTATAATTGTTGAAAGACCCTGCAACAATTCGTCTGATGTGGAGATTTACTGAAACGTTGTACATATAAAAGTATAGCAGAATAAACAACCACATACCTGATGTGATGTTCATTTTAAATGCTTTCGGTTTTTGGCGAACTTTGAACAATTTTTCCCATCTGATTTCGAAAGCATCGTAATTTTCAAATGGAACACCATCTTCATTTGTTATTTGTAAAGAAAAGGTCAAGAAGTTTCCAATTTGTCTTCTGAACCAACAAGTTTTTGTACCGTTACGACTGATCTCGTGGTCGCAAGGAAACATCGAATCCACGAATATCTTTAAAGGCGTTTTCCTAGACAGAATATACTGAGATTCAATATTTTTTAACTATCTACAACGCTAAACTAGTATTTTGTTAATATCTAAATGATGTATTTATCCATTTATGATATTGTTTTCTTCTCATTTTACTGATTTTTTCACGAAGCTTAGGTCTTGAAAAGCTACAAACAATATGTGTTGGTTACTGATAGATACAAAGAAATGCTAAGAGATACAGATAGATAAAAAGAGAAATAAATCAACCATTCTATGGCAGTTAAAAAAAGTGCATCAAAATAATAATAAAAAAATTTAAAAATGAGATACCTCAAAAACATTGAAGAAATTTAAGAATAAAACATTCACTTGATATCAACAAGAAGAACTATGAGATATGTTTTATCATGCATGATTGAAGACACCAGAAGAAATTACTTGTATATTTTTACACAACAGCACTACTTAGATACAAGCACTGGTTTACATCTGCATTAAAACACATTATTTATTGCATCAGTTTGTTAGATAAATATATTATGGACAATCAAATAGAGAAATAGATTGAATGGTATCACAATAATTTTGCGTGAATACATTCATATGATTTGAATTTCTGATCAAGATAGACCACAATGTTAACTATTTCAGAATAGTCACATTAAAACGCCCCCAAGGCTGAAAGGGCGAGCATGTTCGGTGAGATGGAGATTCGAATCGCGACTCTCAGATTACGAGTCGAGTGTCTTAACCACCTGGCCATGCCGGACTGGAAGGATTGAAAGATTTGCTTTTCTATAACGCACGTGTGTGAATATAAATATACCTGAGCTGGTAGATATTGAGACGCATGCGCTCACGTATATTTTCATTGTGTTTACACACATATAACCTTTTTACGACTATTTAATTATTTAATATCTTTCATCTTTCATTTTTATATTTAATTTTTAGATTGCAGATAACTATATACCTTTCAAACTTCAGAAGTATGGCATTGTTGCCTCCCAAAATTTGATATATTTTAAAGTTTTTTCACCCCACCTTCCCCCACGTAGCTCAGCAGTAAAGAGCTTAAAGTATAAAAGCAGTTTCAGTACCTGTGGTGTGTTTCGAAAATTGTAATAAGACTTCATATGAATATTTCTTGTGAAACTTCCATTCCTCAGGAGAAACGAAACCGATTACGTCACATCCAGTCGATAAAAAAACATCTACAGATAATATAGCAGCATTTACCCGACACCCCTATACTGATGGTGATCATGTATTTAAGAATACACGGAAGAAAAGTGGCGTCACTACTCTGAAAACTGGAAATTTTTTTCTACATCATTAGTTCGCCAAAATTCTTTTCAATGCTACAGATGGTTTAAGTCGAAAATCTCCTTTTGTCACATTGTCTCCAAATGACCAAGTAGGCAAGGCTTTAAATACAATAGTAAAGAATGGAAAACGATTCTCTTCTTGCTACCTTATAGGTAGCAGTAGAAAGGGATGTATCATAAGTACATTTTGGTTTAAGGTGCGTAGCATGGTGCTTACGAAATGTTGTTACTTTTTAAAAGGGACATGTAATAAACGTTTTAGAGGCAAATTATTCGGACACTCCATTCATAAACACGCTCAAAATAATGATTTAAAATTTACAATTAAAAATATAAATAAAAAGGAGTTTATCTATTAAGTTTTTTTTTTATTATTCACTGCTCTTTAATGTGTATTATATACAGATAGCTATTTCATGAACCTGCTCACGGTAAAAGCGTACATAATTTACCTTGTAACTTCAAATGTGTAAATTATATTTTATATAATTAACAATGCATGTTTGAACGTTTTTCATATCAGTGGAACAAAAATATTGAATGAAGTAAGACAACTAAACATTAAGAGAAACAAACAAGTAATATTTTGAATATTTTAAGATATAATGTTCTTTTGTTTAGTTTTTTTGCTAGCTATCTAATTAAACTTTTTAAGACTTATTTTTCTAATTTGATCAAAAATTGAGTAACTATGTTTACTACCCTTCATTATAACAAGTGTATTTTATTCGTTCTGACGATAGATAAATCACCACGGAATATAGAAATCGAAAGTAGAAGCAGGAAATTACGGATAAGTCCTATATCTGACATGGATGTAGAATTGAATAGTTTCAAAGTGTCTGTACTTAAACGTGTTACCGAGAACAACAACAACACGACTCTTGTGAACGTTGGAAGTATAATATTTCGGATCCAAGTTCCTCCCATAGGTTAGTTTACATCCTACTATGACAAAATTGAAATCTCTAAACGTTTAAATACATAGACGTGAAACGTAAGTTTTTAGCTGCTTCACGAAAACATGGAGATATGAGTGAACCTACTTTACTAATATTTTTAGTACAAAACGTGTTCATCAAATGTAGCCAAAACAGCCATAGAGAAATTCTTTATAATACTTGTTTACTGCCTATATCAATAAACAACTCATATTTTACAAAATCAAGTTGATCAAGGAACGCAGAAAAAATTCTCTTTATAATATGTAATTAAAAAATTACAAAAATAAATTGTTTGGAAAAGTGACTTTCTACAGTTTCCTTGGTTAGATCTATAGTTTCACGTTGTCATGTATGTCGATTTTTCATACTTTAATCACAAAACTTTAACCCCGTCTGTTATATCACAGATATGGGCTATGTTTATGTTGGAGAAGAACTCACTTTAAATGTTGAAGATTACATCACTCTACCACCAGAAGTTGCCTTTATTGACTGGCATTTCGAAACGAAGAGACCAAAAGTGAAAAAGTTAACTAGTAATATGATAATAATGAAATCAAGAAAGTCCCTAAAGATTCGAGGACTAAAAAAACATCAGTATGGAGTCATTGTGTGTAGTATGTACTCTTCTAAATCCTTGTTAATAGCCAGACGCCGGTTTCGTCTCCGAAAACCTAGTAAGTACATAGCGCATACGGTAAGATACATGAAATGGAGTGTAAATGTGTTGCTTTCTTATTTTCTTCGTCGAATTTTTAGAAACCAGTGTAATAAATGAAGAAAGTGAGAAACGTGAGGTTTTTCTTTATACAGGTAGACTAATTGTGTGTTTTTTTTTAAACCTAACGTTTAAAAGAATAGAAAAATCAATAACCCAGACGCTTTTGGAAAGTGGACTTTCTTTCATCGGGAGTATTTTTTTTATTACTGTTTATTTTACTGCCCGTAGATTTTCATCTGTTATAAAACACCTCATTTTGCTCACAACACCTTGTATGCGATTTGTTGAAGGTTTCTACAGTAGGCTAACTTTTCAACATCTAAATCATAGCTTCAACATTATGATCATTAAATATACGAGGGGTCCGTATGGCCCCAGGTGTACTGAAAGGTGGATATTTTAACGTGTACTAACAAATGTTAAAACTAATAAATTTAATTTATCTGATTTAGCATTGATATTTGACATTTTTCATCTTTAACAAAGAAATGATTTAATCAGGGATACCTGTTTCACAAAGCTTCATTAAATGCCAATGGTAAACCCAGTCCTTTTTCTTTTCTTAAAATAGTTTGCCTTTTTAACACAGGCTTAGTCCTATTCTTTGTTTTCATGTGTAAGAAGTTTCCCACTAATCTAAAGTACTGTAGAATCACATACAATCTTCCTTTTTTTTTTTTTTTTTTTGTAGGTAATGTAGTATTAACAATTTGTTTACTGTCAAGGTTTTTTATTTATCATGTCTTCATGGACTGTTCCTGTGTTAGATATTTAAAATATCAATTATTTGTAATAATTTTCACCGATGTAAGTATTCTGTAAAAAAAAATACATTTTTGGCATTTTTGTTTATTTATTACTCAGGAGGAAAAGGGCGAATTTCAATGAAGACTTACTAAACCAGCCGAGGAAGCAAGGATAGCCAATGGTCATCACATGCAGGAAAAAAAAAAAGTGAACATAACTTGATCTTATTCTTGCTGTGCCCTGTGACATGATGTTGCCTTTGTTATTTGTATTTTGACACTGACTTTCTCAAATTAATGTTTATATTTGTTGATCTTGGTTAATATCATCACACTTGACACAATATGAGAATATTTTTTCTTCATCTTATTATTGTTTTTTATTATTATTATTAAACTTCTTTCTGCAATTTTTTTATTTGAAGTAGAAAATTTCAAAAGATGTCTTGGTTTGAGAAACATTTAATGAAAGTAAGTTATTTCAATCTTTTAGTTACGGAAAAGAAAAAAACAGGTTCTATTTGTGTTTAGTGGTATTTATTTGAAGCCTAAGCTATGAAGGTAATTGTTTAGATGTCTAAATCTGCAGATGTTCATTCTGTTTTGTAAATTATATAAACATTCAGTGGAGGATATTTTTTGTGTGCATATAATTTAAAACAGTTTCTGTCGATGTGTTATGTTGTGGTTATCTTTCAAAATTTATTTTATCAGTAAAAATGACTAAGTGTGTAGTTTGAAAGATACTTTTGTCTTTACAAAATTAAACGCCCTTTTGGAAAAAATGAATGGCATTATAAATTATTTCAAGGATACCATGCACTGAAATTATGTCAGACCAACCATTTTTCTTGTCATAATTACTTTGATATCAGCTGTGGTAACTTTACAAAGAAACACATTCTGATTTGTTTACATTGTTCAGGTAACCAAGAGTAATGTGCAGTGATGTAATTAAAGAAGAATGCTAACATTCAAGGATATTTTATTTTTAAATTGTACTTTTAAATTAAATCCTTCTTGAGGTTTTATTTTACATCATTGACAGATCAAGACTACATTAATTTTTTTGGAAAAAATCTCTGGATAAGCAAAAAAGAAAAAAAAAACATAAATGAAGTCGTTTAATTTTAAAATAAATACCACCATTGATTAATTTCATTCCCCTATTTAGAATATAGAAGAATAGCCTCAAACTCAATAGTGATATAACCTTATTCAGATGTTATTGAAGAAAACATGATGTTATAATTGTTGAAAGACCCTGCAACAATTCGTCTGATGTGGAGATTTACTGAAACGTTGTACATATAAAAGTATAGCAGAATAAACAACCACATACCTGATGTGATGTTCATTTTAAATGCTTTCGGTTTTTGGCGAACTTTGAACAATTTTTCCCATCTGATTTCGAAAGCATCGTAATTTTCAAATGGAACACCATCTTCATTTGTTATTTGTAAAGAAAAGGTCAAGAAGTTTCCAATTTGTCTTCTGAACCAACAAGTTTTTGTACCGTTACGACTGATCTCGTGGTCGCAAGGAAACATCGAATCCACGAATATCTTTAAAGGCGTTTTCCTAGACAGAATATACTGAGATTCAACACGCTTCTGAGCCCCATCCTCTTACAAACACTCGTCACTTTTTCAAAGCACGCGTGCAATCGTAAACCTAAACCAGAGAATTTCCTTTGTGCTCACAACTAATTATCTAAACATAGTATATATGATACGTCTATAAAGTACCTGTCTAAAGTTTTGAACTTGTCATGCAGCTAAATATTTAACATACACGTACATTGGGCAGAAAATCATACTTACTTCAAAGGTGTAACACTAGTAGGAATCTCGGTTGATGTGCTTCTTGTATGCTTGATACTAGTAACGCTTCGCTCTTTAGCTATTTCATTAATTAAACCTTTCATAAAATAATCAAGAGTTTCTTTCAGTATAATTTCATTCATAGATTTCTTTCTTGAGCGAAAGGAAAATAGAGAAGGTCTCAGTCTATTTACGACAAAAGCATTTTCTAAGGTTGTCCAATTTACTGCAGGGATGTCATTCTGTTTATTGTACCCTTGATTGGGTATTTTTAGTAGTTCGTTTTTATCAAAAAAAGTTTCTGGATTGTTCCATTATAACTCAAATTGTTTTCAGTGTGCTCTTCTTTGTTGGCGTCTCCGTAATTAAACTTTTTGTAATGTTTATTAAGAGTTTTGTTTAGAAATTTGTATATACTTTGATCTTTCACGGGTATATCAATTTTCTTTAATTCAGAACTACTTCCGTGGGATGGCCGCTGATCTAGTCTGTAATCGTGGTTATACTTTTCAGGATTATTACGATTAGATCCAACGAAATCAAGATATTTTCTTGAAGTATTCATTATCCAATTGCCTAAATATTGATACATTTGTTTATTTTTATGCGTTACTGCAGGGATGTCATTCTGTATGTTGTACCCTCGATTTGGTATTTTCAGTAGTTCGTTTTTATCAGTGGAAGAAGACTTGTCAGGATAAAGATTGCCAGATATCTTCCGTCCTTCCACCACTGTGGCAACCAGAACCAGGCAAGCAAATCTAAGAATACGAAGCCAAAACATGCGTTTGTAATTCTGAAAATAAAGTGAACAAATAGATAAATATTAGTGATGATAATCACCTTTCTTTTCATAATAGTAATAAAAGATTTAATAAAAGGACAATGATGAGTGTAATGCGACAATAATATTAGAGTTTTTGTTTCTTATAATATAACACGAACCTTTGAGACTTGAGTGTATAATGTAGAACGTTGCAGAAGCTAGTGGTCGCTAGCACAGTGTTTAATAGATCACTAAATACATTACACTGACGTAAAGTGGCCTGAGTGTGGCCTAGTCGTTACCGTATCAGATTAGAGAATCGAGGATCTCGAGTTCGAGATATGATGCTGACAAACACGATCTGCGTTTTATGTTGTGGTGTGTTATAAAAGTATCAGTGAATAGTGCTATATATTTAAGGATAGCCACCCCAAGGATTCATATCCATTGGGACCATGAGATAAAGAAGCCAAAAACACGTTATTTCGTGCCACCCCATACGTGTAAGAGAAAACTAAATGTTTGCCAAAAGACTTGTTTAAACTAAGAGTAAACCTAATGTAAAACATTAAAATGATATATATAACGGAGAGAAAATGAAACGTATCGATTATTTAAGAAAACACTGACAAGGTGTTGGAAGTGTTAAAACTTGTGTATAAATAAGGGAACAATTAATAATATATCACTCAAAGCTGTCCTCGTATGTTTGCTAGCTATAGTATTAGGTTTCGCGCGGATTATTAGGTTGATAACTATGTCGGCATTTAGTAAACAGATTTTAACATAAAAGGAAAAACTATACACTTTTGTTGCTCATTCATGGGATGTGATACGTTTATAAAGGTAACCTTCACTCTGACTTGTCCTGCAATTTTAAACTTAAAAAACGAAAACAAATAATAAAAAACAAACCTCTTTAATTAATGGACTCTCTGTAGTAGCAAACAGCAAATATTTGATCAACTTCATAGCTCAAGTTTTAATTCGATACTTTCAGCCTCTTTCTTAACAATAGAAGGTTAATCTTTATTTCTAGGCAACATGACGTATGGACTATTGTTGGAACGCATTGTTACTAAAACGCGCTAGATTGTCTTATTCAAAACATTCGAAATCATGCACGTGCATGTCTGTCTGTCGACTTGCAAGAACAATAATACTGAACTTTTACAGTATTAAGGGTTTCTTTATTTAATTTCGCGCAAAGCTACACGAGAGCTATCTTCGCTAACCGTCCCTAATTTAGGGCTGTAAAACTAGAGATAACTCTTGTACCAACGAATAGTATGATTGACCGTCACATTATAACGCCCCACTGCTGAAAGTGCGAGCATGTTTAGTGTGACGGAGATTCGAACCCGCGACCCTCGGATTACGAGTCGAGTTCCTTAACCACTCGGCTATACCATATTTGTGTGTTCTTATTAAAGCAAAGTCACATCGGGCTATCTGCTGAGTCCACCATTGGGAATCAAAATCCTGATTTTAGCATTGTAAATCCTAGACTTACCGCTATACCGGAGGGGGACATTAGAGAAGGAAAACTTTATTGTTAAGAACAAAGTTACAGCATGATCTCTCTGTGCTCTGCCCACTGCCGATATTAGAACCCTAATTTCAGTTGGAAAGAATGGGTATATATAATTAGTATTAAATTTGATGTCCCCTAAGTGGCACAGAGGTATGTAGGACTTATGATAAAGCTAGAAACCGGATTTCGATACACGTGATGGGCAAAGCACAGGTAAACCATGGTGAAACAATGTTCTTAGCTTCAAACAAACGAAAAACATTTGACTGTTTCGACGTCGGTATATTGAGTAAAATAAATAAAGATATAAATATATAAAGTTCAGTAGGGCCGTAATATTCATATGCGACTGAGCTGTATACGTTAATTGTTCGTTTCTTATGTAAACCAAATCATTGACATATTCAATTTATAATGTTTGAAATTTTGTCAATTAATCATTTTGTTTGTTTGTGGTTTTATAGTAAAACCACAATGGACTATTTGCGATGTCTACCTTGAGGAATCGCGGATAAAAGCGTTGTGTGTGTGTGTGTATTTCTTTCAGCAAAGCCACAAAAAAATCGAACTCCCGCACCACATTAAAGTGGTAGACATAATACGAGAATTAGTGTTATACTGTGTGAAGAATGAAGAGACAGAAACTTTCTGTTAATACTAAAGTGATATATATATATATATGAGAAATAAAATGAAATGTGTGAATTATTTAAGAAAACACTGTCAAGGCGTTGGAAGTGTTAAAACTTATGTAGAAGTACGGGAACAATTAATAATATATTACTCAAAGGTTTAACATACACCACACTGAAGTGATAGAGATAATACGAGAATCGGGCACTAGCACTTTTTCATTCAGTTTCGATAAATATATTGTAAATATGGTTAATAATACAGCCGTTTCTCTGATAGACTGATGGAGATTGATTTGGTGTTCTATGGCTCAAAGCAACTAGACTATCTGCATGATTGTAGAGGAAGTATTTACCCATATTGTAAACTTATACTGAAATGCTACGTGAGAAAAACATTTAGTAGCTGTGGACAGTACTCAGAGTAGAAAAAAAACAACACTTAACAGAACGATTTTGTCTTCACACTTTGGAGCCAAAGCTCTCCATCTTTACTAGCGAAAGTATTAGGCTTCGCGCGGATTATTAGGTTGATAACTATGACGGTGTATACTGAACACATTTTAACATAAAAGTATAATATATACACTTGCTCTTTCATGGGATGTCATACGTTTATAAAGGTTACCTTCACTCTGACTTGTCCATCAATTTTAAACTTAAAGAATGAAAAACAAACCTCTTTAATTAACGTAATCTCTGCAGTTGGAAACAGCAAACATTTGTTGAACTTCGTAGCTCAAGTTTTAATTCGATACTCTCAGCGTCTTTCTTAACAACAATATTAAGTTAATCATAATTGCTAGGCAACATGACGTACAGACTATTGTTGGAACGCATAATTACTAAAACGCGTGGCTATCCCATACATACATTCTTATATAGGGAATCACGTTGTTTTCTCTTCTCGTAGATTGTCCTATTAAAATAATGCACAATCACGTTCGTTCGTGTCTGTCTGTCGATTTGCTAGTACGATAATACTTAAATCTTTATTAAATATAAACCACACTCGTAAGTTATAGTTACAAAATACAGTAACTTTCTGTTTTCATAATGTCGCAATGTTTTGTATACTTTAGTCAAATATATCTTTACTCTCATTTAACAGTAGACTACTCTAAGTGGCAGTAAGCTACACTATTTAAGTCACCTAATAAGTTTCTATGACATCAGTGCATGACCGAATTACAACGCTAAAATCAGGGATTTGATTCTCCTCGGTGGATTCGGCAGATAGCTCAATGTGGCTTTGGTAAAAGAAAAACACACACATATGATATAGCCAGGTGGTTAAGGCAATCGACTCGTAATCCGAGGGTCACGGGTTCGCATCCCCGTCGCGCCAAACATGCTCGCCCTTTCAGCCGTGGAGACGTTCAATCCCACTATTCGTTGATAAAAGAGTAGCCCAAGAATTGGCGGTGGGTGGTGATGACTAGCTGCCTTCCCTCTAGTTTTACTCTGCTAAATTAGGGACGGCTAGCGCATATAGCCCTCGAGTTGCTTAACGCGAAATTCAAAAACAAACAAACAAACGTTTACGGGATTCTTTGGCGAGAGTGAGAAAGTTACAGACGTGTTCTCTCGACGCTAAAAAGGAAAGATTGAATAGATAGGCTTCCCCAACTAATACAGCTGAAAACATATATAACACATGACCAGTGCGATTGGCTACAAAGACTACTACTACAGCAGCGACCACCTGAAGAAATCACTAAAGAAAGAACAAGGCATTCCACATAATAATATACAGCGAATAATCTCAAAGAAAACACAGGCACTCACTAATCTTATACATATAGACATAGACGACAGTTACAACATTCTAAAACTACTAAATAATGGAATAACGCTTTGGTATCAAAAATACCAAGTAGAACAACTAAAAACTCTGGCAATTGTAGTAACATAATGTTACAATTGCCAAAGATATGGACATGTTTCTGTAGCTTGCTTAGCAACACCGAGGTGCTGCGACTGTGGCAGGGAACACCATATCTCCCAGTGCAAAAAAGATAAAGAAACACCCAAATGTTATGTTTGTTTTGTTTGTTTTTTGGAATTTCGCACAAAACTACTCGAGGGCTATCTGTGCTAGCCGTCCCTAATTTAGCAGTGTAAGGCTAGAGGGAAGGCAGCTAGTCATCACCACCCACCTCCAACTCTTGGGCTACTCTTTTACCAACTAATAGTGGGATTGACCGTCACATTATACACCCCCACGGCTGGGAGGGCGAGCATGTTTAGCGCGACGCAGGCGCGAACCCGCGACCCTCGGATTACGAGTCGCACGCCTTACGCGCTCGGCCATGCCAGGCCTCCCAAATGTTATAACTGTGGTCAAACCCACACAGCCAGCGATAAAGGATGTGATAAATACAAACAAATAAAACAACGTATATATCAGATAAGAACACCATCATCAGAACAGAATCAACCAAATACAAACAGACAACCAAAAAGAGACATATCAACAGAATTTAATAAAACAACTAAAACCACATATGCAGAAATATTAAAAGGAAAAGAACCCCACAAACAGCAAGAACAGAACATTATTACTCAGGAAAAGAATACCTTAACCCAAACACAAAAGCCACAAGTAAACAGCACCACCTTCCAAGAAACGAATACTAACACACCAGATAAAACAAGCCTTTTTACAACCATAATCAAAAACATATTTACAGAATTTGTAACAGAATACACAAAACCGAACTAAACAACCAACTGCTTCGAATTACTGATTAATATCTCCAAAAAACACGTCACACCACACATACCCTACATAATATCAACACTTACTGGTTACATGCTCACAGCATAATGTTCACAGCAGTATATATCAACATCCAAGGTGCAATAGCTTCCAAGAATCATGAGATCGAAGACCTAATACAAGAAACTAACCCCCACATTATAATAGTAAGCGAAACTGTGATATACAATAACAATAGATTTAAAATACCAAATTATTCAACAATAAGGAAAGACAGAATAAATAAAAATAATGAAAACAGAGGCATTATACTGCTCTACAAAATGGAGCTATCAGTAATAGAAATTAAACTGAGCAGTAACAACAAACATGTTACTGTCAATATCCTGCAAAGAAATAAAACAAAAGTAACTGTAGCAGGAATTTACTGCTCACCTAATAAACAAATAGAAATAGCATTACTCAGCAACATCTTTTCCCACAGCCAAAACTCCATAGTTATGGGTGACTTAAATAGTAAAAATGTTACTTTTGGATGCCGGAGCTCAAACAACAATGGTAGAAGTCTATTACAATTCATATATGATAACAATATAGTCTTATTAAATGATACCACCCCTACACATACAGCGTATGCCACTAACTCCAGTGACATACTAGACCTGTGCATGTGTACATATAATCTGAGCCAAAAAATAATAAAATTTCAAGTGGGAAAAGATGCTGACAGTGATCACCTTCCAATATATTGTGTCTTCGATCTCGCCCCCCATAAAAATATAACACTTAGGAAAGAAATATTTAATTACAGAAAAGCAAATTGGCAAAATTACAAACAGGAATTAGACAACCTATTTCCTAATAAAGTTATAAAAGAAGTTAAAACCCATATTGAAATGGATAACACTACTGTCAAACAATTACGGAGTGCCTTCAGAAAGCAGCCAAGTTAACAATACCAAAACAACAAACAACACATGGAAACCCACCACAGAAATAATCAATCTAATCAAAAAACGAAGACAATTAAGAAGACAGTACATGATAACAAGAAACAGAGAAACCAAAACGCAAATAAACAACATTAGAAATCACATCAGAACACAAATAAAACAACAAAAACAAGATAAATGGGACAACTGCTGCTCAAAACTAAATGATAAAACTGACCCGAAAAAATTATGGTCACATCTTAAAATACTCACCATTGAAAATACAGTCACAAAGAAATATCCTGCACTCGAACATAATAACACTATGCGCACACAAATAAAGAAATAGCCAAAGCTTTCAAAGATCAACTTCAAAATACTTTTAAAACTCGCACTGATCCAGATATGGATACAAATTTCTACAATAAAGTCACTAATCACATATTAAACAATAAACATCATTTGAACCTATTTTTGTAATAAACATAACTGATACAAATACAAGTTCCGACACAGATTATGTAAGCACGTTACTAACAAATGAAATACCCCTTCAAGAACAACTCGAAGCAATAAAAAACCAAAAATAACAAATCACCAGGTGAAGATGAAATACAAGCTGTCCTTTTAAAAACGGGCACTCCGAAATTGTATGACCACCTAAATTCACTTTTTAACCTATCTCTATCCTCAGGATACATTCCAGTTCCTTGGAAGCTTACAAATATACTAATGTTCCATAAGGAAGGAAAGCCAGCAAATAAACCTAATAGCTACCGACCAATCAGCCTGACCAGCTGTGTAGGCAAAATTCTTGAAAGAATAATCAGTTATAGACTCTCCACATTCTTGAAGATAACATCAAAATTACCAAAAGAACAAAATGGATCCAGGAAATTTAAACAAACGACAGACCACCTAATCAGATTAATTTACAGAGCCATAAATAAGAAAATCAGACCCACTTACCACACCTGCCTCTCACATTCTTTCTTTCACAAATTACCAGTAGTTCTTTCTGATGTCATAAACTATATTTATTTATATACAATACAAAGTCAAAGATTTAAACTAACAAATTATATATTATATTACTTCATTTTTTTCTACAGAGAATTGTTTATTTTCCCTCCAGTTCAAACGTTATTTCCATGTGAAACATTTTGATGAGCTTAGCTGAAATTTTATCTCATAGGTGGAAAGCCAGAGAAATTGTGATAGTTGTAGAAGATTGTTTGTTTTTAATGTTTTATTATTTTGTGTATGTTAGTGCATTAATTAAACAAATCAAAACAATTTTAGCCTGTTTATACTACTAATACAAAACACTAGGCTTAAATTTTGTCAAAAACAAAAAAATTTGAAGATCCAGTGAAGTACTGTAATTTTTTGTTTTTAACATCTATTTTTTATTCATTGTAATGAGAGTAAATAAAATGTAAAAAAGTAGATAGTTGTTAAATTGAAGAAGGTTTAATTAGGTAAGGTAGAGAAAAATAACAATGGTACTACAAATGCTTCATAAGGTATGCTTGTGAGCAGTTCATGAGTTACATTATTTGATCATGTAATATATGATACATTTTGTCATAGGATTTTCAACTTTTGTGGTGGGATTATTAGTTAGACACAGTTCAAAGAGCAATAAAACAAAAATATTTTAGTAGAAATTATATTATTACAATATTTAAGCTACTTATGATAAAATTATAGTTTCCTGTTACAATTTGCAGTCATTGTGGAAAGAACATAATGATAATTTTGATTTGTTTCCTTTTTTTTATCATGGTGTTTATGAGGAGTGTCAAACTGAACAAATGCATAGAGAATTAGGGTAGAGAAAATAGAAGATAGAATATGAAGTTTTACTAAGAAAAACTTTTGATATGTATTCAAGAAGTTTTGGAGATTACACAAATGAAATTTGATAATTTTCAGATGAAGGAAATTATTTTTTATTTTATGTAATAACCACTTGGAGCAGTCAATACTTTGATTTATTTCTGGTGTTTGTATACAAAAATCTGGCAATGTTTACTGAAAACTTGTGAAATTTCAAAGATACATAAAAACATTAAGTTACAATATGAAAACTAAAGGTCAGTTTGGAGCCACAAACCAAGTCGATTTTACTGAGCTCGTGGTAAGAGTGTTAAAATATGAAAAAAAAGTTATTTATATTACTGAAAAACATATTTTTGGACTATTATCTTAAAATTTTCAAACTTTTTGAATTGTGTGAAATATGTTTTAAATCATATATTTATTTATATTTTTACTCACAATACCATTTGAATTGAAAATAGATAATAAGAAAACCTCAGTAAGGTTACATCTTATTTTTTATGTTTCAATAGTGCACAGTTAGTGTAAACTTTGTGAAAATTCATGCTCCATGGGAAGTTTTAACCCGATATGCTGAAATAATAAAGATGAAAATGCCGATGAAGGAGGTAAGATGATTTAGTGATAGCTTGTTATACAGTTTACAAGGAGTATTTGCTCATTGATTTTTAAAGATATGTTAGCTTGTTATGAGACTGACGAAAATGTGATGGAAGTTTTACCAGTATTTAGAATTATGTTAAAAACTTGTACTATATTAATTATAATCAAATATTTATGTAATTATTCTTTTTCAACTTTGTATATTCTACTTCAAATTGTCTTCAACTATATGCAAGTTTGAACTAAAAATATTAAATAAATTAATTAATTTACATAAGTTAAGTATATTTATGATGTGAATAAAAAAGTATCTACAAAAAAACACTGTATCACTGATATTAATCAGAGCTGAAGTTATCATACTATTACTGTATTTAGTTGTTATACAATTATTTCTTTGTAAATTCATGTATTTCCCTTTTTGTCTGGTGGAATGTGTTAAGTAAGTTTCTTTCCTTTGCATGACCATAAAACTCAGTATGATGTTCCTTCTTAAATGGTGTTCAACAGCTGTGTGACACTACATGTTGTTAATCCACCACTGGAAGTAGTTCTTGTAATTTGATTTTATGATTACACTGAAAGGCTGCTAAGCTTTTGATTTTCTCATTTTTGGATTTAGTAAAGTAAAATGCAAATAAATTCTGAGCATTTACAGACATTTGTGAAGAGATAATTTTAAAGCAACATATCAAGGGAGTTGAAATCAGTTATGTCTTAAACGTTGCATTTTGTAGAAAAGAAATATTACATATTTGGAGAGGGTTTTTTTGTCTACCATCACATCCATCCTAGTTGATAAATCCTTGTGTTGAAAAAATGTTTGTGTTGGCACAGAAATGTTACATACAAAAGATGGATTTAAAATCCTGTTTTTACATACTTTTAATTTGGAATCTATAATAAACTAATTAAGAAAAAATTACAGTTTAATGTGACATGAAAAATTTCTTCATGAAATTCCACATAGTGGTTAAATTCCCAGTCTTTGCTGCTTCTGAGATATCTTAATGTATGTGTAATAAAAAGGTCAATGGAACAGTACTAACTTATGAATTGTAAAAGATATATCACAGCTATTATACATAACAGGATCAATTACTTTTTATGAAATATTAACGAGTTTTATTTGTTCCACAGTTTTTTGCGTACAGTTGTCAGCTATGAAACTTAACTACTGATTGTATAACAACTATAGCAGCGACAGTTTGAAATAATTTTCAAAATGTTTGGCAAAATTTGTGCATTTGTGTTTGGATTAAAATGATAATTATAACATTCTTGTATTATTTTGAAAATGATCGTGTTGTTATAGTATTCCTTTGATATTTTGTATACATCAATACTGAAATATTACACATCAGATAGGGCATAAAATACTGATATACGTGAATTTTGATGAATCATAAGTTAGAAAAAGTGTTCTTTCTTGCTGTCCTTTCATTTTAGAGATTAATGTAAATTTTGGAAGCAAAATTTAAAGATCAATGCCTATAAATGTCTTCCTTAGAACAAGAATATATAAAAATAAATATAATTATATTAATATATTTGAGAAGTGTTTCAAACAATTGAAATGTTGTCAGTTTTTTCTTTACTGTTATTACAACACTTAATACAATCTTTATAATGCTGAATCAACTACTACTTGCCACCTAAGTTATGTAAAACAATATAAAGCTGTGGTTTAAGATATGGATAGATTTGAGATGAAAACTCTTAATGTAGCATCTATGCTAAGTTTGTTTGTATATGATTTATTTTTGATAAGTAGAAAGCTTTTATTAATAACAGATGAACCTGTGGACATTGGCTTTCAAAAACTTAGTTTATGGTGATTATTGGTTCTGAATTAAAGGACATAATGGGTATGTTATTGAATGAAATTGCTTTAATTCCAGCATTACTGCATCTTTTGCATGTAATTAGACATTGATTTTGTGGTATGGCTGAATACTTTTAAACTTTCATGAACTTCTTATCATTGTTTATTATCTTTAGAGTAGAAGGGTACATTTTCCTAAGCCAGATTTTTAAGTTTGCTCTGCACTTGTTTGGGATGTAGTTTTGAAGCTTGTTACTGATTTTGAATGTATTCTTGCAAATTCTTTCATGGCTCTTAAATGGTTTTAAATTGTTTTGCTTCTCTAAATATTCTGTATAAACATCTTTCCTCACAGAGGACTGTGATGTATTTCTCGAGTGTAGTCAGTAAATCCTTTCACAGCTGTGTTGCACTGTCAAATCATTTAAACTGTGTTTCGTTAAAAACATTCCGTATCAATATTCTTCTTCATAAAGGGCTTTGACAAACATTCTTGAGTCTGTTCTGTAAGTATACTCATGACATTTAATATTGTCAAAGGACCATAGATTTTCCATAAACCAAATGTGTAAAAGTTAATCATTTTACGTACAGTGCTGTAACTCAAATCTGTCTCATCATACTAGAGCGTTAACATGCAGATCTTTCTCTTAAAGTGTGATAACTCATTATATTTGCACTTAAGCATTATTTTTTTTTACAGCAATGACTTTCATTCATTCTGAAGCAATTAGTGCTAAATACCACTTATATTCTTTAAATATGTTTACAAATGTAGGTGTATTGTGGTGAATAAAGGAAAATTCAGTCATATAAATTACAGTCCCCTACTGCAAGGAGTTTACTTTTCTGGGGTTACTGATGAGGGGAGCTGATTTCGAATAAACTGCTCTAATTTGGTGAAAAGTAATGTTTCAAATGATAAGCTTGACTTCATGTTTTTTTCTTGCTGAAACATATGGTATATATATATGATAATGAGAAAAAGAGTCAACATTATTCTAAAGACCACTGTCACTCCTTGTACCATCCCTAATTGCTATGTAGCATAATACATTCAACTGGTGGGAACTTATTCAGTGTTACATCATGACTGTTTACAAGGAAGGGATGATAGGAGGATGTCAACAGTATAATGGGGAGTTGGTGTGATAAAAACTATTGTTGTGATACAATATTTTAACAGAAGGCTACAACAAAGTCAAGACCATTATGTAATTAATTTGAATATCTGATACAGGGCAGCTGTCCACATAAAACAGATGAAAATCAACTCAGTAATAGATATTGCTAATTAAATATACGGTTTTACATTTTTGCTTGTAATCTCTTTTTTTTGTTGTTGTTGTTAGTTGAGTATTGTTGTTTGTTGATATTCTTGGCTGTAATTCCAGTAATACCTCATGATAATAATTAGTTTAGGTGATTTAGGATAGGCTTAATTCCGTATAATAAGCTAGCAATATAAATTAATTTTTGTGATTAAAATGTCATGACAAAACTAGTGCTAATAAAAATAGATTTGTAAAAGAAACTAACTAGTACTGGTACCATAAAAATCCATAAAACAATTCTCCACTTTGTGCATTAAAGATTCAATAAATTAGAAAAATAATTAAAGTTTATGCAAGAA